>NW_026646828.1:0-50096 GCF_949987535.1 Balaenoptera acutorostrata | reverse complement strand
GAGGGTTAGGGTACGGCTTAGGGTACGGGTCGGGGAGGGGTTCGGGTAGAGCGTAGGGTATTGGTTAGGGTTAGGGTTAGGGCTCGGTTTAGGGCACGGGTTAGGATTAGGGTACGCATTAGGGTTAGGGTAGGGTTAGGGTTAGTGTACGCGTTAGGGTGAGGGTAGTTATTAAACCTATCCCACTCTCTAGATAACCCTTAGCACGTACAGGAATATTATTGGGGGGTCCAGCCATGGAGAAGAGTTTAGACACTAGGAGAAGATAAGGAACACACCATTATCACGAAATCACATAGGATTCTCTTTTTAACCTTGTTCCTTAAAAAACTAGTGCTTACGAAATCTATTGGAGGCAGAAGCCGTCAAGGTAGCTTAGGGTTAGGGTTAGGGTTAGGTGAGGGTTAGGGTACGGCTTAGGGTACGGTTCGGGGAGGGGTTCGGGTAGGGCGTAGGGTATGGGTTAGGGTTAGGGTTAGTGTTAGTGTTAGGGTTAGGGCTCGATTTAGGGTACGGGTTAGGATTAGGGTACGCATTAGGGTTAGGGTAGGGGTTAGGGTTAGTGTACGCGTTAGGGTGAGGGTAGTTATTAAACCTATCCCACTCTCTAGATACCCCTTAGCACGTACAGGAATATTATTGGGGTGCAGCCATGGAGAAGAGTTTAGGACACTAGAAGAAGATAAGGAACACACCCATTATCACGAAATCACATTAGGATTCTCTTTTTAACCTGTTCCTTAAAACACTAGTGCTTAGGAAATCTATTGGAGGCAGAAGCAGTCAAGGGTATCTTAGGGTTAGGGTTAGGGTTAGTGTGAGGGTTAGGGTATGGCTTAGGGTACGGGTTCGGGGAGGAGTTCGGGTAGGGCGTAGGGTATGGGTTAGGGTTAGGGTTAGGGTTAGTGTTAGGTTTAGGGCTCGGTTTAGGGTACGGGTTAGGATTAGGGTACGCGTTAGGGTTAGGGTAGGGGTTAGGGTTAGGGTACGCGTTAGGTGGGAGTAGTTATTAAACTATCACACTCTCTATATACCCCTTAGCACGTAAAGGAATATTATTTGGGGGTCCAGCCATGGAGAAGAGTTTAGACACGAGGAGAAGATAAGGAACACACCCATTATCACGAAATCGATTCTCTTTTTAACCTGTTCCTTAAAACACTAGTGCTTAGGAAATCTATTGGAGGCAGAAGCAGTCAAGGGTAGCTTAGGGTTAGGGTTAGGGTTAGGGTGAGGGTTAGGGTACGGCTTAGGGTACGGGTTCGGGGAGGGGTTCGGGTAGAGCGTAGGGTATGGGTTAGGGTTAGGGTTAGGGCTAGTGTTAGGTTTAGGGCTCGGTTTAGGGTACGGGTTAGGATTAGGGTACGTGTTAGGGTTAGGGTAGGGGTTAGGGTTAGGGTACGCGTTAGGTTGAGGGTAGTTATTAAACCTATCCCACTCTCTAGATACCCCTTAGCACTTAAAGTAATATTATTTGGGGGTCCAGCCATGGAGAAGAGTTTAGACACTAGGAGAAGATAAGGAACACACCCATTATCAAGAAATCACATTAGGATTCTCTTTTTAACCTGTTCCTTAAAACACTAGTGCTTAGGAAATCTATTGGAGGCAGAAGCCGTCAAGGGTAGCTTAGGGTTAGGGTTAGGGTTAGGGTGAGGGTTAGGGTACGGCTTAGGGTACGGGTTCGGGGAGGGGTTCGGGTAGGGCGTAGGGTATGGGTTAGGGTTAGTGTTAGGGTTAGGGCTCGGTTTAGGGTACGGGTTAGGATTAGGGTACGCGTTAGGGTTAGGGTAGGGGTTAGGGTTAGTGTACGCGTTAGGGTGAGGGTAGTTATTAAACCTATCCCACTCTCTAGATACCCCTTAGCACGTACAGGAATATTATTAGGGGTCCAGCCATGGAGAAGAGTTTAGACACTAGGAGAAGATAAGGAACACACCCATTATCACGAAATCACATTAGGATTCTCTTTTTAACCTGTTCCTTAAAACACTAGTGCTTACGAAATCTATTGGAGGCAGAAGCCGTCAAGGGTAGCTTAGGGTTAGGGTTAGGGTTAGGGTGAGGGTTAGGGTACGGCTTAGGGTACGTGTTCGGGGAGGGGTTCGGGTAGGTCGTAGGGTATGTGTTAGGGTTAGGGTTAGGGTTAGGGTTAGGGTTAGGGTTATTGTTAGGCTTAGGCCTCGGTTTAGGGTACGGGTTAGGATTAGGGTACGCGTTAGGGTTAGGGTAGGGGTTAGGGTTAGTGTACGCGTTAGGGTGAGGGTAGTCATTAAACCTATCCCAGTCTCTAGATACCCCTTAGCACGTACAGGAATATTATTGGGGGTCCAGCCATGGAGAAGAGTTTAGACACTTGGAGAAGATAAGGAACACACCCATTATCACGCAATCACATTAGGATTCTCTTTTTAACCTGTTCCTTAAAACACTAGTGCTTAGGAAATCTATTGGAGGCAGAAGCAGTCAAGGGTAGCTTAGGGTTAGGGTTAGGGTTAGGGTGAGGGTTAGGGTACGACTTAGGGTACGGGTTCGGGGAGGGGTTCGGGTAGGGCGTAGGGTATGGGTTAGGGTTAGGGTTAGGGTTAGTGTTAGGGTTAGGGCACGGTTAAGGGTACGGGTTAGGATTAGGGTACGCGTTAGTGTTAGGGTAGGGGTTAGGGTTAGTGTACGCGTTAGGGTGAGGGTAGTTATTAAACCTATCCCACTCTCTAGATACCCCTTAGCACGTACAGGAATATTATTGGGGGTCCAGCAATGGAGAAGAGTTTAGACACTAGGAGAAGATAAGGAACACACCCATTATCACGAAATCACTTTAGGATTCTCTTTTTAACCTGTTCCTTAAAACACTAGTGCTTAGGAAATCTATTGGTGGCAGAAGCAGTCAAGGGTAGCTTAGGGTTAGGGTTAGGGTTAGGGTGAGGGTTAGGGTATGGCTTAGGGTATGGGTTCGGGGAGGGGTTCGGGTAGGTCGTAGGGTATGGGTTAGGTATAGGGTTAGGGCTAGTCTTAGGGTTAGGGCTCGGTTTAGGGTATGGGTTAGGATTAGGGTACGCTTTAGGGTTAGGGTAGGGGTTATGGTTAGGGTACGCGTTAGGGTGGGGGTAGTTATTAAACCTATCACACTCTCTAGATACCCCTTAGCACGTAAAGGAATATTATTTGGGGGTCCAGCCATGGAGAAGAGTTTAGACACGAGGAGAAGATAAGGAACACACCCATTATCAAGAAATCACATTAGGATTCTCTTTTTCAACTGTTCCTTTAAACACTAGTGCTTAGGAAATCTATTGGAGGCAGAAGCAGTCAAGGGTAGCTTAGGGTTAGGGTGAGGGTTAGGGTGAGGGTTAGGGTACGGCTTAGGGTAAGGGTTCGGGGAGAGGTTCGGGTAGGGCGTACGGTATGGGTTAGGGTTAGGGTTAGGGTTAGGGTTAGGGTTAGGGCTAGGTTTAGGGTACGGGTTAGGATTAGGGTACGCGTTAGTGTTAGGGTAGGGGTTAGGGTTAGTGTACGCGTTAGGGTGAGGGTAGTTATTAAACCTATCCCACTCTCTAGATACCCCTTAGCACGTACAGGAATATTATTGGGGGTCCAGCCATGGAGAAGAGTTTAGACACTAGGAGAAGATAAGGAACACACCCATTATCACGAAATCACATTAGGATTCTCTTTTTAACCTGTTCCTTAAAACACTAGTGCTTACGAAATCTATTGGAGGCAGAAGCCGTCAAGGGTAGCTTAGGGTTAGGGTTAGGGTAAGGGTGAGGGTTAGGGTACGGCTTAGGGTACGGGTTCGGGGAGGGGTTCGGGTAGGGCGTAGGGTATGGGTTAGGGTTAGGGTTAGTGTTAGGGTTAGGGCTCGGTTTAGGGTACGGGTTAGGATTAGGGTACGCGTTAGGTTTAGGGTAGGGGTTAGGGTTAGTGTACGCATTAGGGTGAGGGTAGTTATTAAACCTATCCCACTCTCTAGATACCCCTTAGCACGTACAGGAATATTATTGGGGGTCCAGCCATGGAGAAGAGTTTAGACACTAGGAGAAGATAAGGAACACACCCATTATCACGAAATCACATTAGGATTCTCTTTTTAACCTGTTCCTTAAAACACTAGTGCTTAGGAAATCTATTGGAGGCAGAAGCAGTCAAGGGTAGCTTAGGGTTAGGGTTAGGGTTAGTGTGAGGGTTAGGGTACGGCTTAGGATACGGGTTCGGGGAGGGGTTCGGGTAGGGCGTAGGGTATGGGTTAGGGTTAGGGTTAGGGTTAGTGTTAGGGTTAGGGCTCGGTTAAGGGTACGGGTTAGGATTAGGGTACGCGTTAGTGTTAGGGTAGTGGTTAGGGTTAGGGTACGCTTTCGGGTGAGGGTAGTTATTAAACCTATCCCACTCTCTAGATACCCCTTAGCACGTAAAGGAATATTATTTGGGGGTCCAGCCATGGAGAAGAGTTTAGACACTAGGAGAAGATAAGGAACACACCCATTATCAAGAAATCACATTAGGATTCTCTTTTTAACCTGTTCCTTAAAACACTAGTGCTTAGGAAATCTATTGGAGGCAGAAGCCATCAAAGGTAGCTTAGGGTTAGGGTTAGGGTTAGGGTGAGGGTTAGGGTACGGCTTAGGGTATGGGTTCGGGGAGGGGCTCGTGTAGGGCGTAGGGTATGGGTTAGGGTTAGGGTTAGGGTTAGTGTTAGGGTTAGGGCTCGGTTTAGGGTACGGGTTAGGATTAGGGTACGCGTTAGGGTTAGGGTAGGGGTTAGGGTTAGTGTACGCGTTAGGGTGAGGGTAGTTATTAAACCTATCCCACTCTCTAGATACCCCTTAGCACGTACAGGAATTTTATTGGGGGTCCAGCCATGGAGAAGAGTTTAGACACTAGGAGAAGATAAGGAACACACCCAATATCACGAAATCACATTAGGATTCTCTTTTTCACCTGTTCCTTTAAACACTAGTGCTTAGGAAATCTATTGGAGGCAGAAGCAGTCAAGGGTAGCTTAGGGTTAGGGTGAGGGTTAGGGTGAGGGTTAGGGTACGGCTTAGGGTAAGGGTTCGGGGAGGGGTTCGGGTAGGGCGTACGGTATGGGTTAGGGTTAGGGTTAGGGTTAGGGTTAGGGTTAGGGCTAGGTTTAGGGTACGGGTTAGGATTAGGGTACGCGTTAGGGTTAGGGTAGGGGTTAGGGTTAGTGTACGCGTTAGGGTGAGGGTAGTTATTAAACCTATCCCACTCTCTAGATACCCCTTAGCACGTACAGGAATATTATTGGGGGTCCAGCCATGGAGAAGAGTTTAGACACTAGGAGAAGATAAGGAACACACCCATTATCACGAAATCACATTAGGATTCTCTTTTTAACCTGTTCCTTAAAACACTAGTGCTTACGAAATCTATTGGAGGCAGAAGCCGTCAAGGGTAGCTTAGGGTTAGGGTTAGGGTAAGGGTGAGGGTTAGGGTACGGCTTAGGGTACGGGTTCGGGGAGGGGTTCGGGTAGGGCGTAGGGTATGGGTTAGGGTTAGGGTTAGTGTTAGGGTTAGGGCTCGGTTTAGGGTACGGGTTAGGATTAGGGTACGCGTTAGGTTTAGGGTAGGGGTTAGGGTTAGTGTACGCATTAGGGTGAGGGTAGTTATTAAACCTATCCCACTCTCTAGATACCCCTTAGCACGTACAGGAATATTATTGGGGGTCCAGCCATGGAGAAGAGTTTAGACACTAGGAGAAGATAAGGAACACACCCATTATCACGAAATCACATTAGGATTCTCTTTTTAACCTGTTCCTTAAAACACTAGTGCTTAGGAAATCTATTGGAGGCAGAAGCAGTCAAGGGTAGCTTAGGGTTAGTGTTAGGGTTAGGGTGAGGGCTAGGGTATGGCTTAGGGTACGGGTTCGGGGAGGGGTTCGGGTAGGGCGTAGGGTATGCGTTAGGGTTAGGGTTAGGGCTAGTGTTAGGTTTAGGGCTCGGTTTAGGGTACGGGTTAGGATTAGGGTATGCGTTAGGGTTAGGGTAGGGGTTAGGTTTAGGGTACGCGTTAGGGTGAGGGTAGTTATTAAACCTATCCCACTCTCTAGATAACCCTTAGCACGTAAAGGAATATTATTTGGGGGTCCTGCCATGGAGAAGAGTTTAGACACGAGGAGAAGATAAGGAACACACCCATTATCAAGAAATCACATTAGGATTCTCTTTTTAACCTGTTCCTTAAAACACTAGTGCTTAGGAAATCTATTGGAGGCAGAAGCAGTCAAGGGTAGCTTAGGGTTAGGGTTAGGGTTAGTGTGAGGGTTAGGGTACGGCTTAGGATACGGGTTCGGGGAGGGGTTCGGGTAGGGCGTAGGGTATGGGTTAGGGTTAGGGTTAGGGTTAGTGTTAGGGTTAGGGCTCGGTTAAGGGTACGGGTTAGGATTAGGGTACGCGTTAGTGTTAGGGTAGTGGTTAGGGTTAGGGTACGCTTTCGGGTGAGGGTAGTTATTAAACCTATCCCACTCTCTAGATACCCCTTAGCACGTAAAGGAATATTATTTGGAGGTCCAGCCATGGAGAAGAGTTTAGACACTAGGAGAAGATAAGGAACACACCCATTATCAAGAAATCACATTAGGATTCTCTTTTTAACCTGTTCCTTAAAACACTAGTGCTTAGGAAATCTATTGGAGGCAGAAGCCATCAAAGGTAGCTTAGGGTTAGGGTTAGGGTTAGGGTGAGGGTTAGGGTACGGCTTAGGGTATGGGTTCGGGGAGGGGCTCGGGTAGGGCGTAGGGTATGGGTTAGGGTTAGGGTTAGGGTTAGTGTTAGGGTTAGGGCTCGGTTTAGGGTACGGGTTAGGATTAGGGTACGCGTTAGGGTTAGGGTAGGGGTTAGGGTTAGTGTACGCGTTAGGGTGAGGGTAGTTATTAAACCTATCCCACTCTCTAGATACCCCTTAGCACGTACAGGAATATTATTGGGGTCCAGCCATGGAGAAGAGTTTAGACACTAGGAGAAGATAAGGAACACACCCATTATCACGAAATCACATTAGGATTCTCTTTTTAACCTGTTCCTTAAAACACTAGTGCTTACGAAATCTATTGGAGGCAGAAGCCGTCAAGGGTAGCTTAGGGTTAGGGTTAGGGTAAGGGTGAGGGTTAGGGTACGGCTTAGGGTACGGGTTCGGGGAGGGGTTCGGGTAGGGCGTAGGGTATGGGTTAGGGTTAGGGTTAGTGTTAGGGTTAGGGCTCGGTTTAGGGTACGGGTTAGGATTAGGGTACGCGTTAGGTTTAGGGTAGGGGTTAGGGTTAGTGTACGCATTAGGGTGAGGGTAGTTATTAAACCTATCCCACTCTCTAGATACCCCTTAGCACGTACAGGAATATTATTGGGGGTCCAGCCATGGAGAAGAGTTTAGACACTAGGAGAAGATAAGGAACACACCCATTATCACGAAATCACATTAGGATTCTCTTTTTAACCTGTTCCTTAAAACACTAGTGCTTAGGAAATCTATTGGAGGCAGAAGCAGTCAAGGGTAGCTTAGGGTTAGTGTTAGGGTTAGGGTGAGGGCTAGGGTATGGCTTAGGGTACGGGTTCGGGGAGGGGTTCGGGTAGGGCGTAGGGTATGCGTTAGGGTTAGGGTTAGGGCTAGTGTTAGGTTTAGGGCTCGGTTTAGGGTACGGGTTAGGATTAGGGTATGCGTTAGGGTTAGGGTAGGGGTTAGGTTTAGGGTACGCGTTAGGGTGAGGGTAGTTATTAAACCTATCCCACTCTCTAGATAACCCTTAGCACGTAAAGGAATATTATTTGGGGGTCCTGCCATGGAGAAGAGTTTAGACACGAGGAGAAGATAAGGAACACACCCATTATCAAGAAATCACATTAGGATTCTCTTTTTAACCTGTTCCTTAAAACACTAGTGCTTAGGAAATCTATTGGAGGCAGAAGCAGTCAAGGGTAGCTTAGGGTTAGGGTTAGGGTTAGTGTGAGGGTTAGGGTACGGCTTAGGATACGGGTTCGGGGAGGGGTTCGGGTAGGGCGTAGGGTATGGGTTAGGGTTAGGGTTAGGGTTAGTGTTAGGGTTAGGGCTCGGTTAAGGGTACGGGTTAGGATTAGGGTACGCGTTAGTGTTAGGGTAGTGGTTAGGGTTAGGGTACGCTTTCGGGTGAGGGTAGTTATTAAACCTATCCCACTCTCTAGATACCCCTTAGCACGTAAAGGAATATTATTTGGAGGTCCAGCCATGGAGAAGAGTTTAGACACTAGGAGAAGATAAGGAACACACCCATTATCAAGAAATCACATTAGGATTCTCTTTTTAACCTGTTCCTTAAAACACTAGTGCTTAGGAAATCTATTGGAGGCAGAAGCCATCAAAGGTAGCTTAGGGTTAGGGTTAGGGTTAGGGTGAGGGTTAGGGTACGGCTTAGGGTATGGGTTCGGGGAGGGGCTCGGGTAGGGCGTAGGGTATGGGTTAGGGTTAGGGTTAGGGTTAGTGTTAGGGTTAGGGCTCGGTTTAGGGTACGGGTTAGGATTAGGGTACGCGTTAGGGTTAGGGTAGGGGTTAGGGTTAGTGTACGCGTTAGGGAGAGGGTAGTTATTAAACCTATCCCACTCTCTAGATACCCCTTAGCACGTACAGGAATTTTATTGGGGGTCCAGCCATGGAGAAGAGTTTAGACACTAGGAGAAGATAAGGAACACACCCAATATCACGAAATCACATTAGGATTCTCTTTTTCACCTGTTCCTTTAAACACTAGTGCTTAGGAAATCTATTGGAGGCAGAAGCAGTCAAGGGTAGCTTAGGGTTAGGGTGAGGGTTAGGGTGAGGGTTAGGGTACGGCTTAGGGTAAGGGTTCGGGGAGGGGTTCGGGTAGGGCGTACGGTATGGGTTAGGGTTAGGGTTAGGGTTAGGGTTAGGGTTAGGGCTAGGTTTAGGGTACGGGTTAGGATTAGGGTACGCGTTAGGGTTAGGGTAGGGGTTAGGGTTAGTGTACGCGTTAGGGTGAGGGTAGTTATTAAACCTATCCCACTCTCTAGATACCCCTTAGCACGTACAGGAATATTATTGGGGGTCCAGCCATGGAGAAGAGTTTAGACACTAGGAGAAGATAAGGAACACACCCATTATCACGAAATCACATTAGGATTCTCTTTTTAACCTGTTCCTTAAAACACTAGTGCTTACGAAATCTATTGGAGGCAGAAGCCGTCAAGGGTAGCTTAGGGTTAGGGTTAGGGTAAGGGTGAGGGTTAGGGTACGGCTTAGGGTACGGGTTCGGGGAGGGGTTCGGGTAGGGCGTAGGGTATGGGTTAGGGTTAGGGTTAGTGTTAGGGTTAGGGCTCGGTTTAGGGTACGGGTTAGGATTAGGGTACGCGTTAGATTTAGGGTAGGGGTTAGGGTTAGTGTACGCATTAGGGTGAGGGTAGTTATTAAACCTATCCCACTCTCTAGATACCCCTTAGCACGTACAGGAATATTATTGGGGGTCCAGCCATGGAGAAGAGTTTAGACACTAGGAGAAGATAAGGAACACACCCATTATCACGAAATCACATTAGGATTCTCTTTTTAACCTGTTCCTTAAAACACTAGTGCTTAGGAAATCTATTGGAGGCAGAAGCAGTCAAGGGTAGCTTAGGGTTAGTGTTAGGGTTAGGGTGAGGGCTAGGGTATGGCTTAGGGTACGGGTTCGGGGAGGGGTTCGGGTAGGGCGTAGGGTATGCGTTAGGGTTAGGGTTAGGGCTAGTGTTAGGTTTAGGGCTCGGTTTAGGGTACGGGTTAGGATTAGGGTATGCGTTAGGGTTAGGGTAGGGGTTAGGTTTAGGGTACGCGTTAGGGTGAGGGTAGTTATTAAACCTATCCCACTCTCTAGATAACCCTTAGCACGTAAAGGAATATTATTTGGGGGTCCTGCCATGGAGAAGAGTTTAGACACGAGGAGAAGATAAGGAACACACCCATTATCAAGAAATCACATTAGGATTCTCTTTTTAACCTGTTCCTTAAAACACTAGTGCTTAGGAAATCTATTGGAGGCAGAAGCAGTCAAGGGTAGCTTAGGGTTAGGGTTAGGGTTAGTGTGAGGGTTAGGGTACGGCTTAGGATACGGGTTCGGGGAGGGGTTCGGGTAGGGCGTAGGGTATGGGTTAGGGTTAGGGTTAGGGTTAGTGTTAGGGTTAGGGCTCGGTTAAGGGTACGGGTTAGGATTAGGGTACGCGTTAGTGTTAGGGTAGTGGTTAGGGTTAGGGTACGCTTTCGGGTGAGGGTAGTTATTAAACCTATCCCACTCTCTAGATACCCCTTAGCACGTAAAGGAATATTATTTGGAGGTCCAGCCATGGAGAAGAGTTTAGACACTAGGAGAAGATAAGGAACACACCCATTATCAAGAAATCACATTAGGATTCTCTTTTTAACCTGTTCCTTAAAACACTAGTGCTTAGGAAATCTATTGGAGGCAGAAGCCATCAAGGGTAGCTTAGGGTTAGGGTTAGGGTTAGGGTGAGGGTTAGGGTACGGCTTAGGGTATGGGTTCGGGGAGGGGTTCGGGTAGGGCGTAGGGTATGGGTTAGGGTTAGGGTTAGGGTTAGTGTTAGGGTTAGGGCTCGGTTTAGGGTACGGGTTAGGATTAGGGTACGCGTTAGGGTTAGGGTAGGGGTTAGGGTTAGTGTACGCGTTAGGGTGAGGGTAGTTATTAAACCTATCCCACTCTCTAGATACCCCTTAGCACGTACAGGAATTTTATTGGGGGTCCAGCCATGGAGAAGAGTTTAGACACTAGGAGAAGATAAGGAACACACCCAATATCACGAAATCACATTAGGATTCTCTTTTTCACCTGTTCCTTAAAACACTAGTGCTAACGAAATCTATTGGAGGCAGAAGCCGTCAAGGGTAGCTTAGGTTTAGGGTTAGGGTTAGGGTGAGGGTTAGGGTACGGCTTAGGGTACGGGTTCGGGGAGGGGTTCCGGTAGGGCGTAGGGTATGGGTTAGGGTTAGGGTTAGGGTTAGTGTTAGGGTTAGGGCTCGGTTTAGGGTACGGGTTAGGATTAGGGTACGCGTTAGGGTTAGGGTAGGGGTTAGGGTTAGGGTACGCGTTAGGGTGAGGGTAGTTATTAAACCTATCACACTCTCTAGATACCCCTTAGCACGTAAAGGAATATTATTTGGGGGTCCAGCCATGGAGAAGAGTTTAGACACGAGGAGAAGATAAGGAACACACCCATTATCAAGAAATCACATTAGGATTCTCTTTTTCACCTGTTCCTTTAAACACTAGTGCTTAGGAAATCTATTGGAGGCAGAAGCAGTCAAGGGTAGCTTAGGGTTAGGGTGAGGGTTAGGGTGAGGGTTAGGGTACGGCTTAGGGTAAGGGTTCGGGGAGGGGTTCGGGTAGGGCGTACGGCATGGGTTAGGGTTAGGGTTAGGGTTAGGGTTAGGGCTAGGTTTAGGGTACGGGTTAGGATTAGGGTACGCGTTAGGGTTAGGGTAGGGGTTAGGGTTAGTGTACGCGTTAGGGTGAGGGTAGTTATTAAACCTATCCCACTCTCTAGATACCCCTTAGCACGTACAGGAATATTATTGGGGGTCCAGCCATGGAGAAGAGTTTAGACACTAGGAGAAGATAAGGAACACACCCATTATCACGAAATCACATTAGGATTCTCTTTTTAACCTGTTCCTTAAAACACTAGTGCTTAGGAAATCTATTGGAGGCAGAAGCAGTCAAGGGTAGCTTAGGGTTAGTGTTAGGGTTAGGGTGAGGGCTAGGGTATGGCTTAGTGTACGGGTTCGGGGAGGGGTTCGGGTAGGGCGTAGGGTATGCGTTAGGGTTAGGGTTAGGGCTAGTGTTAGGTTTAGGGCTCGGTTTAGGGTACGGGTTAGGATTAGGGTATGCGTTAGGGTTAGGGTAGGGGTTAGGTTTAGGGTACGCGTTAGGGTGAGGGTAGTTATTAAACCTATCCCACTCTCTAGATAACCCTTAGCACGTAAAGGAATATTATTTGGGGGTCCTGCCATGGAGAAGAGTTTAGACACGAGGAGAAGATAAGGAACACACCCATTATCAAGAAATCACATTAGGATTCTCTTTTTAACCTGTTCCTTAAAACACTAGTGCTTAGGAAATCTATTGGAGGCAGAAGCAGTCAAGGGTAGCTTAGGGTTAGGGTTAGGGTTAGGGTGAGGGTTAGGGTACGGCTTAGGATACGGGTTCAGGGAGGGGTTCGGGTAGGGCGTAGGGTATGGGTTAGGGTTAGGGTTAGGGTTAGTGTTAGGGTTAGGGCTCGGTTAAGGGTACGGGTTAGGATTAGGGTACGCGTTAGTGTTAGGGTAGTGGTTAGGGTTAGGGTACGCTTTCGGGTGAGGGTAGTTATTAAACCTATCCCACTCTCTAGATACCCCTTAGCACGTAAAGGAATATTATTTGGAGGTCCAGCCATGGAGAAGAGTTTAGACACTAGGAGAAGATAAGGAACACACCCATTATCAAGAAATCACATTAGGATTCTCTTTTTAACCTGTTCCTTAAAACACTAGTGCTTAGGAAATCTATTGGAGGCAGAAGCCATCAAGGGTAGCTTAGGGTTAGGGTTAGGGTTAGGGTGAGGGTTAGGGTACGGCTTAGGGTATGGGTTCGGGGAGGGGTTCGGGTAGGGCGTAGGGTATGGGTTAGGGTTAGGGTTAGGGTTAGTGTTAGGGTTAGGGCTCGGTTTAGGGTACGGGTTAGGATTAGGGTACGCGTTAGGGTTAGGGTAGGGGTTAGGGTTAGTGTACGCGTTAGGGTGAGGGTAGTTATTAAACCTATCCCACTCTCTAGATACCCCTTAGCACGTACAGGAATATTATTGGGGGTCCAGCCATGGAGAAGAGTTTAGACACTAGGAGAAGATAAGGAACACACCCATTATCACGAAATCACATTAGGATTCTCTTTTTAACCTGTTCCTTAAAACACTAGTGCTTAGGAAATCTATTGGAGGCAGAAGCAGTCAAGGGTAGCTTAGGGTTAGTGTTAGGGTTAGGGTGAGGGCTAGGGTATGGCTTAGTGTACGGGTTCGGGGAGGGGTTCGGGTAGGGTGTAGGGTATGCGTTAGGGTTAGGGTTAGGGCTAGTGTTAGGTTTAGGGCTCGGTTTAGGGTACGGGTTAGGATTAGGGTATGCGTTAGGGTTAGGGTAGGGGTTAGGTTTAGGGTACGCGTTAGGGTGAGGGTAGTTATTAAACCTATCCCACTCTCTAGATAACCCTTAGCACGTAAAGGAATATTATTTGGGGGTCCTGCCATGGAGAAGAGTTTAGACACGAGGAGAAGATAAGGAACACACCCATTATCAAGAAATCACATTAGGATTCTCTTTTTAACCTGTTCCTTAAAACACTAGTGCTTAGGAAATCTATTGGAGGCAGAAGCCATCAAGGGTAGCTTAGGGTTAGTGTTAGGGTTAGGGTGAGGGTTAGGGTACGGCTTAGGGTATGGGTTCGGGGAGGGGTTCGGGTAGGGCGTAGGGTATGGGTTAGGGTTAGGGTTAGGGTTAGTGTTAGGGTTAGGGCTCGGTTTAGGGTACGGGTTAGGATTAGGGTACGCGTTAGGGTTAGGGTAGGGGTTAGGGTTAGTGTACGCGTTAGGGTGAGGGTAGTTATTAAACCTATCCCACTCTCTAGATACCCCTTAGCACGTACAGGAATTTTATTGGGGGTCCAGCCATGGAGAAGAGTTTAGACACTAGGAGAAGATAAGGAACACACCCAATATCACGAAATCACATTAGGATTCTCTTTTTAACCTGTTCCTTAAAACACTAGTGCTTAGGAAATCTATTGGAGGCAGAAGCAGTCAAGGGTAGCTTAGTGTTAGGGTTAGGGTTAGGGTGAGGGTTAGGGTATGGCTTGGGGTATGGTTTCGGGGAGGGGTTCGGGTAGGGCGTAGTGTATGGGTTAGGGTTAGGGTTAGGGTTAGTGTTAGGTTTAGGGCTCGGTTTAGGGTACGGGTTAGGATTAGGGTACGCGTTAGGGTTAGGGTAGGGGTTAGGGTTAGGGTATGCGTTAGGGTGGGAGTAGTTATTAAACCTATCACACTCTCTAGATACCCCTTAGCACGTAAAGGAATATTATTTGGGGGTCCAGCCATGGAGAAGAGTTTAGACACGAGGAGAAGATAAGGAACACACCCATTATCACGAAATCACATTAGGATTCTCTTTTTAACCTGTTCCTTAAAACACTAGTGCTTAGGAAATCTATTGGAGGCAGAAGCAGTCAAGGGTAGCTTAGGGTTAGGGTTAGGGTTAGGGTGAGGGTTAGGGTACGGCTTAGGGTACGGGTTCGGGGAGGGGTTCGGGTAGAGCGTAGGGTATGGGTTAGGGTTAGGGTTAGGGTTAGTGTTAGGTTTAGGGCTCGGTTTAGGGTACGGGTTAGGATTAGGGTACGCGTTAGGGTTAGGGTAGGGGTTAGGGTTAGGGTACGCGTTAGGGTGAGGGTAGTTATTAAACCTATCCCACTCTCTAGATACCCCTTAGCACTTAAAGGAATATTATTTGGGGGTCCAGCTATGGAGAAGAGTTTAGACACGAGGAGAAGATAAGGAACACACCCATTATTAAGAAATCACATTAGGATTCTCTTTTTAACCTGTTCCTTAAAACACTAGTGCTTAGGAAATCTATTGGAGGAAGAAGCAGTCAAGGGTAGCTTAGGGTTAGGGTTAGGGTTAGGGTGAGGGTTAGGGTACGGCTTAGGGTACGGGTTCGGGGAGGGGTTCGGGTAGGGCGTAGGTTATGGGTTAGGGTTAGGGTTAGGGTTAGTGTTAGGGTTAGGGCTCGGTTAAGGGTACGGGTTAGGATTAGGGTACGCGTTAGTGTTAGGGTAGTGGTTAGGGTAAGGGTACGCTTTAGGGTGAGGGTAGTTATTGAACCTATCCCACTCTCTAGATACCCCTTAGCACGTAAAGGAATATTATTTGTGGGTCCAGCCATGGAGAAGAGTTTAGACACTAGGAGAAGATAAGGAACACACCCATTATCAAGAAATCACATTAGGATTCTCTTTTTAACCTGTTCCTTAAAACACTAGTGCTTAGGAAATCTATTGGAGGCAGAAGCCATCAAGGGTAGCTTAGGGTTAGGGTTAGGGTTAGGGTGAGGGTTAGGGTACGGCTTAGGGTACGGGTTCGGGGAGGGGTTCGGGTAGGGCGTAGGGTATGGGTTAGGGTTAGGGTTAGGGTTAGTGTTAGGGTTAGGGCTCGGTTTAGGGTACGGGTTAGGATTAGGGTACGCGTTAGGGTTAGGGTAGGGGTTAGGGTTAGTGTACGCGTTAGGGTGAGGGTAGTTATTAAACCTATCCCACTCTCTAGATACCCCTTAGCACGTACAGGAATTTTATTGGGGGTCCAGCCATGGAGAAGAGTTTAGACACTAGGAGAAGATAAGGAACACACCCAATATCACGAAATCACATTAGGATTCTCTTTTTAACCTGTTCCTTAAAACACTAGTGCTTACGAAATCTATTGGAGGCAGAAGCCGTCAAGGGTAGCTTAGGGTTAGGGTTAGGGTTAGGGTGAGGGTTAGGGTATGGCTTAGGGTACGGGTTCGGGGAGGGGTTCGGGTAGGGCGTAGGGTATGGGTTAGGGTTAGGGTTAGGGTTAGTGTTAGGTTTAGGGCTCGGTTTAGGGTACGGGTTAGGATTAGGGTACGCGTTAGTGTTAGGGTAGGGGTTAGGGTTAGGGTACGCGATAGGGTGAGGTTAGTTATTAAACCTATCCCACTCTCTAGATACCCCTTAGCACGTAAAGGAATATTATGTGGGGGTCCAGCCATGGAGAAGAGTTTAGACACGAGGAGAAGATAAGGAACACACCCATTATCAAGAAATCACATTAGGATTCTCTTTTTAACCTGTGCCTTAAAACACTAGTGCTTAGGAAATCTATTGGAGGCAGAAGCAGTCAAGGGTAGCTTAGGGTTAGGGTTAGGGTTAGGGTGAGGGTTAGGGTACGGCTTAGGGTACGGGTTCGGGGAGGTGTTCGGGTAGGGCGTAGGGTATTGGTTAGGGTTAGGGTTAGGGCTAGTGTTAGGGTTAGGGCTCGGTTTAGGGTACGGGTTAGGATTAGGGTACGCGTTAGGGTTAGGGTAGGGGTTAGGGTTAGGGAACGCGTTAGGGTGAGGGTAGTTATTAAACCTATCCCACTCTCTAGATACCCCTTATCACGTAAAGGAATATTATTTGGGGGTCCAGCCATGGAGAAGAGTTTAGACACTAGAAGATAAGGAACACACCCATTATCAAGAAATCACATTAGGATTCTCTTTTTAACCTGTTCCTTAAAACACTAGTGCTTAGGAAATCTATTGGAGGCAGAAGCCGTCAAGGGTAGCTTAGGGTTAGGGTTAGGGTTAGCGTGAGGGTTAGGGTACGGCTTAGGGTACGGGTTCGGGGAGGGGTTCGGGTAGGGCGTAGGGTATGGGTTAGGGTTAGGGTTAGGGTTAGGGTTAGGGTTAGGGTTAGGGTTATTGTTAGGGTTAGGGCTCGGTTTAGGGTACGGGTTAGGATTAGGGTACGCGTTAGGGTTAGGGTAGGGGTTAGGGTTAGTGTACGCGTTAGGGTGAGGGTAGTTATTAAACCTATCCCACTCTCTAGATACCCCTTAGCACGTAAAGGAATATTAATGGGGGTCCAGCCATGGAGAAGAGTTTAGACACTAGGAGAAGATAAGGAACACACCCATTATCACGAAATCACATTAGGATTCTCTTTTTAACCTGTTCCTTAAAACACTAGTGCTTAGGAAATCTATTGGAGGCAGAAGCAGTCAAGGGTAGCTTAGGGTTAGGGTTAGGGTTAGGGTGAGGGTTAGGGTACGGCTTAGGGTACGGGTTCAGGGAGGGGTTCGGGTAGGGCGTAGGGTATGGGTTAGGGTTAGGGTTAAGGCTAGCGTTAGGTTTAGGGCTCGGTTTAGGGTACGGGGTAGGATTAGGGTATGCGTTAGGGTTAGGGTAGGGGTTAGGGTTAGGGTACGCGTTAGGATGAGGGTAGTTATTAAACCTATCCTACTCTCTAGATACCCCTTAGCACGTAAAGGAATATTATTTGGGGGTCCAGCCATGGAGAAGAGTTTAGACACTAGGAGAAGATAAGGAACACACCCATTATCAAGAAATCACATTAGGATTCTGTTTTTAACCTGTTCCTTAAAACACTAGTGCTTAGGAAATCTATTGGAGGCAGAAGCAGTCAAGGGTAGCTTAGGGTTAGGGTTAGGGTTAGGGTGAGGGTTAGGGTACGGCTTAGGGTACGGGTTCGGGGAGGCTTTCGTGTAGGGCGTAGGGTATGGGTTAGGGTTAGGGTTAGAGTTAGTGTTAGGGTTAGGGCTCGGTTTAGGGTACGGGTTAGGATTAGGGTACGCGTTAGGGTTAGGGTAGGGGTTAGGGTTAGTGTACGCGTTAGGGTGAGGGTAGTTATTAAACCTATCCCACTCTCTAGATACCCCGTAGCACATAAAGAATATTAATGGGGGTCCAGCCATGGAGAAGAGTTTAGACACTAGGAGAAGATAAGGAACACACCCATTATCAAGAAATCACATTAGGATTCTCTTTTTAACCTGTTCCTTAAAACACTAGTGCTTAGGAAATCTATTGGAGGCAGAAGCAGTCAAGGGTAGCTTAGGGTTAGGGTTAGGGTTAGGGTGAGGGTTAGGGTACGGCTTAGGGTACGGGTTCGGGAAGGGGTTCGGGTAGGGCGTAGGGTATGGGTTAGGGTTAGGGTTAGGGTTAGTGTTAGGGTTAGGGCTCGGTTTAGGGTACGGGTTAGGATTAGGGTACGCGTTAGGGTTAGGGTAGGGGTTCGGGTTAGTGTACGCGTTAGGGTGAGGGTAGTTATTAAACCTATCCCACTCTCTGGATACCCCTTAGCACGTAAAGGAATATTAATGTGGGTCCAGGCATGGAGAAGAGTTTAGACACTAGGAGAAGATAAGGAATACACCCATTATCACGAAATCACATTAGGATTCTCTTTTTAACCTGTTCCTTAAAACACTAGTGCTTAGGAAATCTATTGGAGGCAGAAGCAGTCAAGGGTAGCTTAGGGTAAGGGTTAGGGTTAGGGTGAGGGTTAGGGTACGGCTTAGGGTACGGGTTCGGGGAGGGGTTCGTGTAGGGCGTAGGGTATGGGTTAGGGTTAGGGTTAGGGCTAGTGTTAGGGTTAGGGCTCGGTTTAGGGTACGGGTTAGGATTAGGGTATGCGTTAGGGTTAGGGTACGGGTTAGGTTTAGGATACGCGTTAGGGTGAGGGTAGTTATTAAACCTATCCCACTCTCTAGATACCCCTTAGCACGTAAAGGAATATTATTTGGGGGTCCAGCCATGGAGAAGAGTTTAGACACGAGGAGAAGATAAGGAACACACCCATTATCAAGAAATCACATTAGGATTCTCTTTTTAACCTGTGCCTTAAAACACTAGTGCTTAGGAAATCTATTGGAGGCAGAAGCAGTCAAGGGTAGCTTAGGGTTAGGGTTAGGGTTAGGGTGAGGGTTAGGGTACGGCTTAGGGTACGGGTTCGGGGAGGTGTTCGGGTAGGGCGTAGGGTATTGGTTAGGGTTAGGGTTAGGGCTAGTGTTAGGGTTAGGGCTCGGTTTAGGGTATGGGTTAGGATTAGGGTACGCGTTAGGGTTAGGGTAGGGGTTAGGGTTAGGGAACGCGTTAGGGTGAGGGTAGTTATTAAACCTATCCCACTCTCTAGATACCCCTTATCACGTAAAGGAATATTATTTGGGGGTCCAGCCATGGAGAAGAGTTTAGACACTAGAAGATAAGGAACACACCCATTATCAAGAAATCACATTAGGATTCTCTTTTTAACCTGTTCCTTAAAACACTAGTGCTTAGGAAATCTATTGGAGGCAGAAGCCGTCAAGGGTAGCTTAGGGTTAGGGTTAGGGTTAGCGTGAGGGTTAGGGTACGGCTTAGGGTACGGGTTCGGGGAGGGGTTCGGGTAGGGCGTAGGGTATGGGTTAGGGTTAGGGTTAGGGTTAGGGTTAGGGTTAGGGTTAGGGTTATTGTTAGGGTTAGGGTTAGGGTTAGGGTTAGGGTTAGGGTTAGGGTTAGGGTTAGGGTTAGGGTTAGGGTTAGGGTGAGGGTTAGGGTACGGCTTAGGGTACGGGTTCGGGGAGGCTTTCGGGTAGGGCGTAGGGTATGGGTTAGGGTTAGGGTTAGGGTTAGTGTTAGGGTTAGGGCTCGGTTTAGGGTACGGGTTAGGATTAGGGTACGCGTTAGGGTTAGGGTAGGGGTTAGGGTTAGTGTACGCGTTAGGGTGAGGGTAGTTATTAAACCTATCCCACTCTCTAGATACCCCGTAGCACATAAAGAATATTAATGGGGGTCCAGCCATGGAGAAGAGTTTAGACACTAGGAGAAGATAAGGAACACACCCATTATCAAGAAATCACATTAGGATTCTCTTTTTAACCTGTTCCTTAAAACACTAGTGCTTAGGAAATCTATTGGAGGCAGAAGCAGTCAAGGGTAGCTTAGGGTTAGGGTTAGGGTTAGGGTGAGGGTTAGGGTACGGCTTAGGGTACGGGCTCGGGAAGGGGTTCGGGTAGGGCGTAGGGTATGGGTTAGGGTTAGGGTTAGGGTTAGTGTTAGGGTTAGGGCTCGGTTTAGGGTACGGGTTAGGATTAGGGTACGCGTTAGGGTTAGGGTAGGGGTTCGGGCTAGTGTACGCGTTAGGGTGAGGGTAGTTATTAAACCTATCCCACTCTCTGGATACCCCTTAGCACGTAAAGGAATATTAATGGGGGTCCAGGCATGGAGAAGAGTTTAGACACTAGGAGAAGATAAGGAACACACCCATTATCACGAAATCACATTAGGATTCTCTTTTTAACCTGTTCCTTAAAACACTAGTGCTTAGGAAATCTATTGGAGGCAGAAGCAGTCAAGGGTAGCTTAGGGTTAGGGTTAGGGTTAGGGTGAGGGTTAGGGTACGGCTTAGGGTACGGGTTCGGGGAGGGGTTCGTGTAGGGCGTAGGGTATGGGTTAGGGTTAGGGTTAGGGCTAGTGTTAGGGTTAGGGCTCGGTTTAGGGTACGGGTTAGGATTAGGGTATGCGTTAGGGTTAGGGTACGGGTTAGGGTTAGGATACGCGTTAGGGTGAGGGTAGTTATTAAACCTATCCCACTCTCTAGATACCCCTTAGCACGTAAAGAAATATTATTTGGGGGTCCAGCCATGGAGAAGAGTTTAGACACGAGGAGAAGATAAGGAACACACCCATTATCAAGAAATCACATTAGGATTCTCTTTTTAACCTGTTCCTTAAAACACTAGTGCTTAGGAAATCTATTGGAGGCAGAAGCAGTCAAGGGTAGCTTAGGGTTAGGGTTAGGGTTAGGGTGAGGGTTAGGGTACGGCTTAGGGTACGGGTTCGGGGAGGGGTTCGTGTAGGGCGTAGGGTATGGGTTAGGGTTAGGGTTAGGGCTAGTGTTAGGGTTAGGGCTCGGTTTAGGGTACGGGTTAGGATTAGGGTACGCGTTAGTGTTAGGGTAGTGGTTAGGGTTAGGGTACGCGTTAGGGTGGGGGTAGTTATTAAACCTATCACACTCTCTAGATACCCCTTAGCACGTAAAGGAATATTATTTGGGGGTCCAGCCATGGAGAAGAGTTTAGACACTAGGAGAAGATAAGGAACACACCCATTATCAAGAAATCACATTAGGATTCTCTTTTTAACCTGTTCCTTAAAACACTAGTGCTTAGGAAATCTATTGGAGGCAGAAGCAGTCAAGGGTAGCTTAGGGTTAGGGTTAGGGTTAGGGTGAGGGTTAGGGTATGGCTTAGGGTACGGGTTCGGGGAGGGGTTCGGGTAGGGCGTAGGGTATTGGTTAGGGTTAGGGTTAGCGCTAGGGTTAGGGTTAGGGCTCGGTTTAGGGTACGGGTTAGGATTAGGGTACGCGTTAGGGTTAGGGTAGGGGTTAGGGTTAGGGTACGCGTCAGGGTGAGGGTAGTTATTAAACCTATCCCACTCTCTAGATACCCCTTAGCACGTAAAGGAATATTATTTGGGGGTCCAGCCATGGAGAAGAGTTTAGACACGAGGAGAAGATAAGGAACACACCCATTATCAAGAAATCACATTAGGATTCTCTTTTTAACCTGTTCCTTAAAACACTTGTGCTTAGGAAATCTATTGGAGGCAGAAGCAGTCAAGGGTAGCTTAGGGTTAGTGTTAGGGTTAGGGTACGGCTTAGGGTACGGGTTCGGGGAGGGGTTCGGGTAGGGCGTAGGGTATGGGTTAGTGTTAGGGTTAGGGTTAGTGTTAGGGTTAGGGCTCGGTTTAGGGTACGGGTTAGGATTAGGGTACGCGTTAGGGTTAGGGTAGGGGTTAGGGTTAGGGTATGCGATAGGGTGAGGTTAGTTATTAAACCTATCCCACTCTCTAGATACCCCTTAGCACGTAAAGGAATATTATTTGGGTGTCCAGCCATGGAGAAGAGTTTCGACACTAGGAGAAGATAAGGAAAACACCCATTATCAAGAAATCACATTAGGATTCTCTTTTTAACCTGTTCCTTAAAACACTAGTGCTTAGGAAATCTATTGGAGGCAGAAGCCGTCAAGGGTAGCTTAGGGTTAGGGTTAGGGTTAGGGTGAGGGTTAGGGTACGGCTTAGGGTACGGGTTCGGGGAGGGGTTCGGGTAGGGCGTAGGGTATGGGTTAGGGTTAGGGTTAGGGTTAGGGTTAGGGTTATTGTTAGGGTTAGGGCTCGGTTTAGGGTACGGGTTAGGATTAGGGTACGCGTTAGGGTTAGGGTAGGGGTTAGGGTTAGTGTACGCGTTAGGGTGAGGGTAGTTATTAAACCTATCCCACTCTCTAGATACCCCTTAGCACGTACAGGAATATTATTGGGGGTCCAGCCATGGAGAAGAGTTTAGACACTAGGAGAAGATATGGAACACACCCATTATCACGAAATCACATTAGGATTCTCTTTTTAACCTGTTCCTTAAAACACTAGTGCTTAGGAAATCTATTGGAGGCAGAAGCAGTCAAGAGTAGCTTAGGGTTAGGGTTAGGGTTAGGGTGAGGGTTAGGGTATGGCTTAGGGTACGGGTTCGGGGAGGGGTTCGGGTAGGGCGTAGGGTATTGGTTAGGGTTAGGGTTAGGGCTAGTGTTAGGGTTAGGGCTCGGTTTAGGGTACGGGTTAGGATTAGGGTACGCGTTAGGGTTAGGGTAGGGGTTAGGGTTAGGGAACGCGTTAGGGTGAGGGTAGTTATTAAACCTATCCCACTCTCTAGATACCCCTTATCACGTAAAGGAATATTATTTGGGGGTCCAGCCATGGAGAAGAGTTTAGACACTAGAAGATAAGGAACACACCCATTATCAAGAAATCACATTAGGATTCTCTTTTTAACCTGTTCCTTAAAACACTAGTGCTTAGGAAATCTATTGGAGGCAGAAGCAGTCAAGGGTAGCTTAGGGTTAGGGTTAGGGTTAGGGTGAGGGTTAGGGTACGGCTTAGGGTACGGGTTCGGGGAGGCTTTCGGGTAGGGCGTAGTTTATGGGTTAGGGTTAGGGTTAGGGTTAGTGTTAGGGTTAGGGCTCGTTTTAGGGTACGGGTTAGGATTAGGGTACGCATTAGGGTTAGGGTAGGGGTTAGGGTTAGGGTACGCTTTACGGAGAGGGCAGTTATTAAACCTATCCCACTCTCTACATACCCCTTAGCACGTAAAGGAATAGTATTTAGGGTTCCAGCCATGGAGAAGAGTTTAGACACGAGGAGAAGATAAGGAACACACCCATTATCAAGAAATCACAATATGATTCTCTTTTTAAACTGTTCCTTAAAACACTAGTGCTTAGGAAATCTATTGGAGGCAGAAGCAGTCAAGGGTAGCTTAGGGTTAGGGTTAGGGTTACAGTGAGGGTTAGGGTATGGCTTAGGGTACGGGTTCGGGGAGGGGTTCGGGTAGGTCGTAGGGTATGGGTTAGGGTTAGGGTTAGGGTTAGTGTTAGGGTTAGGGCTCGGTTTAGGGTACGGGTTAGGATTAGGGTACGCGTTAGGGTTAGGGTAGGGGTTAGGGTTAGTGTACGCGTTAGGGTGAGGGTAGTTATTAAACCTATCCCACTCTCTAGATACCCCGTAGCACATAAAGAATATTAATGGGGTTCCAGCCATGGAGAAGAGTTTAGACACTAGGAGAAGATAAGGAACACACCCATTATCACGAAATCACATTAGGATTCTCTTTTTAACCTGTTCCTTAAAACACTAGTGCTTAGGAAATCTATTGGAGGCAGAAGCAGTCAACGGTAGCTTAGGGTTAGTGTTAGGGTTAGGGTGAGGGCTAGGGTATGGCTTAGGGTACGGGTTCGGGGAGGGGTTCGTGTAGGGCGTAGGGTATGGGTTAGGGTTAGGGTTAGGGGTAGCGTTAGGTTTAGGGCTCGGTTTAGGGTACTGGTTATGATTAGGGTATGCGTTAGGGTTAGGGTAGGGGTTAGGGTTAGGGTACACGTTAGGGTGAGGGTAGTTATTAAACCTATCCCACTCTCTAGATACCCCTTAGCACGTAAAGGAATATTATTTGGGGGTCCAGCCATGGAGAAGAGTTTAGACACGAGGAGAAGATAAGGAACACACCCATTATCAAGAAATCACATTAGGATTCTCTTTTTAACCTGTTCCTTAAAACACTAGTGCTTAGGAAATCTATTGGAGGCAGAAGCAGTCAAGGGTAGCTTAGGGTTAGGGTTAGGGTTAGGGTGAGGGTTAGGGTACGGCTTAGGGTACGGGTTCGGGGAGGGGTTCGGGTAGGGCGTAGGGTATGGGTTAGGGTTAGGGTTAGGGTTAGTGTTAGGGTTAGGGCTCGGTTTAGGGTACGGGTTAGGATTAGGGTACGCGTTAGGGTTAGGGTAGGGGTTCGGGTTAGTGTACGCGTTAGGGTGAGGGTAGTTATTAAACCTATCCCACTCTCTGGATACCCCTTAGCACGTAAAGGAATATTAATGGGGGTCCAGCCATGGAGAAGAGTTTAGACACTAGGAGAAGATAAGGAACACACCCATTATCACGAAATCACATTAGGATTCTCTTTTTATCCTGTTCCTTAAAACACTAGTGCTTAGGAAATCTATTGGAGGCAGAAGCAGTCAAGGGTCGCTTAGGGTTAGGGTTAGGGTTAGGGTGAGGGTTAGGGTATGTCTTACGGTACGGGTTCGGGGAGGGGTTCCGGTAGGGCGTAGGGTATGGGTTAGGTATAGGGTTAGGGCTAGTGTTAGGGTTAGGGCTCGGTTTAGGGTATGGGTTAGGAATAGGGTACGCGTTAGGGTTAGGGTAGGGGTTAGGGTTAGGGTACGCATTAGGGTGGTGTTAGTTATTAAACCTATCACACTCTCTAGAAACCCCTTAGCACGTAAAGGAATATTATTTGGGGGTCCAACCATGGAGAAAAGTTTAGACACGAGGAGAAGATAAGGAACACACCCATTATCAGGAAATCACATTAGGATTCTCTTTTTCACCTGTTCCTTAAAACACTAGTGCTTAGGAAATCTATTGGAGGCAGAAGCCGTCAAGGGTAGCTTAGGGTTAGGGTTAGGGTTAGGGTGAGGGTTAGGGTATGGCTTAGGGTACGGGTTCGGGGAGGGGTTCGGGTAGGGCGTAGGGTATGGGTTAGGGTTAGGGTTAGGGTTAGTGTTAGGGTTAGGGCTCGGTTTAGGGTACGGGTTAGGATTAGGGTACTCGTTAGGGTTAGGGTAGCGGTTAGGGTTAGGGTAGGCGTTAGGGTGAGGGTAGTTATTAAACCTATCACACTCTCTAGATACCCCTTAGCACGTAAAGGAATATTATTTGGGGGTCCAGCCATGGAGAAGAGTTTAGTCACTAGGTGAAGATAAGGAACACACCCATTATCACGAAATCACATTAGGATTCTCTTTTTAACCTGTTCCTTAAAACACTAGTGCTTAGGAAATCTATTGGAGGCAGAAGCAGTCAAGGGTAGCTTAGGGTTAGGGTTAGGGTTAGGGTGAGGGTTAGGGTACGGCTTAGGGTACGGGTTCGGGGAGGGGTTCGGGTAGGGCGTAGGGTATGGGTTAGGGTTAGGTTTAGGGTTAGTGTTAGGGTTAGGGCTCGGTTTAGGGTACGGGTTAGGATTAGGGTACGCGTTAGGGTTAGGGTAGGGGTTCGGGTTAGTGTACGCGTTAGGGTGAGGGTAGTTATTAAACCTATCCCACTCTCTGGATACCCCTTAGCAAGTAAAGGAATATTAATGGGGGTCCAGGCATGGAGAAGAGTTTAGACACTAGGAGAAGATAAGGAACACACCCATTATCACGAAATCACATTAGGATTCTCTTTTTAACCTGTTCCTTAAAACACTAGTGCTTAGGAAATCTATTGGAGGCAGAAGCAGTCAAGGGTAGCTTAGGGTTAGGGTTAGGGTTAGGGTGAGGGTTAGGGTACGGCTTAGGGTACGGGTTCGGGGAGGGGTTCGTGTAGGGCGTAGGGTATCGGTTAGGGTTAGGGTTAGGGCTAGTGTTAGGGTTAGGGCTCGGTTTAGGGTACGGGTTAGGATTAGGGTATGCGTTATGGTTAGGGTAGGGGTTAGGGTTAGGATACGCGTTAGGGTGAGGGTAGATATTAAACCTATCCCACTCTCTAGATACCCCTTAGCACGTAAAGGAATATTATTTGGGGGTCCAGCCATGGAGAAGAGTTTAGACACGAGGAGAAGATAAGGAACACACCCATTATCAAGAAATCACATTAGGATTCTCTTTTTAACCTGTTCCTTAAAACACTAGTGCTTAGGAAATCTATTGGAGGCAGAAGCAGTCAAGGGTAGCTTAGGGTTAGGGTTAGGGTTAGGGTGAGGGTTAGGGTACGGCTTAGGGTACGGGTTCGGGGAGGGGTTCGGGTAGGGCGTAGGGTATGGGTTAGGGTTAGGGTTAGGGCTAGGGTTAGGGTTAGGGCTCGGTTTAGGGTACGGGTTAGGATTAGGGTACGCGTTAGGGTTAGGGTAGGGGTTAGGGTTAGGGTACGCGTCAGGGTGAGGGTAGTTATTAAACCTATCCCACTCTCTAGATACCCCTTAGCACGTAAAGGAATATTATTTGGGGGTCCAGCCATGGAGAAGAGTTTAGACACGAGGAGAAGATAAGGAACACACCCATTATAAAGAAATCACATTAGGATTCTCTTTTTAACCTGTTCCTTAAAACACTTGTGCTTAGGAAATCTATTGGAGGCAGAAGCAGTCAAGGGTAGCTTAGGGTTAGGGTTAGGGTTAGGGTTAGGGTACGGCTTAGGGTACGGGTTCGGGGAGGGGTTCGGGTAGGGCGTAGGGTATGGGTTAGTGTTAGGGTTAGGGTTAGTGTTAGGGTTAGGGCTCGGTTTAGGGTACGGGTTAGGATTAGGGTACGCGTTAGGGTTAGGGTAGGGGTTAGGGTTAGGGTATGCGATAGGGTGAGGTTAGTTATTAAACCTATCCCACTCTCTAGATACCCCTTAGCACGTAAAGGAATATTATTTGGGGGTCCAGCCATGGAGAAGAGTTTCGACACTAGGAGAAGATAAGGAACACACCCATTATCAAGAAATCACATTAGGATTCTCTTTTTAACCTGTTCCTTAAAACACTAGTGCTTAGGAAATCTATTGGAGGCAGAAGCCGTCAAGGGTAGCTTAGGGTTAGGGTTAGGGTTAGGGTGAGGGTTAGGGTACGGCTTAGGGTACGGGTTCGGGGAGGGGTTCGGGTAGGGCGTAGGGTTTGGGTTAGGGTTAGGGTTAGGGTTAGGGTTAGGGTTATTGTTAGGGTTAGGGCTCGGTTTAGGGTACGGGTTAGGATTAGGGTACGCGTTAGGGTTAGGGTAGGGGTTAGGGTTAGTGTACGCGTTAGGGTGAGGGTAGTTATTAAACCTATCCCACTCTCTAGATACCCCTTAGCACGTACAGGAATATTATTGGGGGTCCAGCCATGGAGAAGAGTTTAGACAGTAGGAGAAGATATGGAACACACCCATTATCACGAAATCACATTAGGATTCTCTTTTTAACCTGTTCCTTAAAACACTAGTGCTTAGGAAATCTATTGGAGGCAGAAGCAGTCAAGAGTAGCTTAGGGTTAGGGTTAGGGTTAGGGTGAGGGTTAGGGTATGGCTTAGGGTACGGGTTCGGGGAGGGGTTCGGGTAGGGCGTAGGGTATGGGTTAGGGTTAGGGTTAGGGTTAGTGTTAGGGTTAGGGCTCGGTTTAGGGTACGGGTTAGGATTAGGGTACGCGTTAGTGTTAGGGTAGGGGTTAGGGTTAGGGTACGCGATAGGGTGAGGTTAGTTATTAAACCTATCCCACTCTCTAGATACCCCTTAGCACGTAAAGGAATATTATTTGGGGGTCCAGCCATGGAGAAGAGTTTAGACACGAGGAGAAGATAAGGAACACACCCATTATCAAGAAATCACATTAGGATTCTCTTTTTAACCTGTTCCTTAAAACACTAGTGCTTAGGAAATCTATTGGAGGCAGAAGCAGTCAAGGGTAGCTTAGGGTTAGGGTTAGGGTTAGGGTGAGGGTTAGGGTACGGCTTAGGGTACGGGTTCGGGGAGGGGTTCGGGTAGGGCGTAGGGTATGGGTTAGGGTTAGGGTTAGGGTTAGTGTTAGGGTTAGGGCTCGGTTTAGGGTACGGGTTAGGATTAGGGTACGCGTTAGGGTTAGGGTAGGGGTTCGGGTTAGTGTACGCGTTAGGGTGAGGGTAGTTATTAAACCTATCCCACTCTCTGGATACCCCTTAGCACGTAAAGGAATATTAATGGGGGTCCAGCCA
Source organism: Balaenoptera acutorostrata (assembly GCF_949987535.1). NCBI lineage: Eukaryota > Metazoa > Chordata > Mammalia > Artiodactyla > Balaenopteridae > Balaenoptera > Balaenoptera acutorostrata. The sequence continues at coordinate 22,293 of NW_026646828.1, read as the reverse complement.
TGGAGAAGAGTTTAGACACTAGGAGAAGATAAGGAACACACCCATTATCACGAAATCACATTAGGATTCTCTTTTTATCCTGTTCCTTAAAACACTAGTGCTTAGGAAATCTATTGGAGGCAGAAGCAGTCAAGGGTCGCTTAGGGTTAGGGTTAGGGTTAGGGTGAGGGTTAGGGTATGTCTTAGGGTACGGGTTCGGGGAGGGGTTCCGGTAGGGCGTAGGGTATGGGTTAGGTATAGGGTTAGGGCTAGTGTTAGGGTTAGGGCTCGGTTTAGGGTACGGGTTAGGATTAGGGTACGCGTTAGGGTTAGGGTAGGGGTTAGGGTTAGTGTACGCGTTAGGGTGAGGGTAGTTATTAAACCTATCCCACTCTCTAGATAACCCTTAGCACGTACAGGAATATTATTGGGGGTCCAGCCATGGAGAAGAGTTTAGACAGTAGGAGAAGATATGGAACACACCCATTATCACGAAATCACATTAGGATTCTCTTTTTAACCTGTTCCTTAAAACACTAGTGCTTAGGAAATCTATTGGAGGCAGAAGCAGTCAAGAGTAGCTTAGGGTTAGGGTTAGGGTTAGGGTGAGGGTTAGGGTATGGCTTAGGGTACGGGTTCGGGGAGGGGTTCGGGTAGGGCGTAGGGTATGGGTTAGGGTTAGGGTTAGGGTTAGTGTTAGGGTTAGGGCTCGGTTTAGGGTACGGGTTAGGATTAGGGTACGCGTTAGTGTTAGGGTAGGGGTTAGGGTTAGGGTACGCGATAGGGTGAGGTTAGTTATTAAACCTATCCCACTCTCTAGATACCCCTTAGCACGTAAAGGAATATTATGTGGGGGTCCAGCCATGGAGAAGAGGTTAGACACGAGAGAAGATAAGGAACACACCCATTATCAAGAAATCACATTAGGATTCTCTTTTTAACCTGTGCCTTAAAACACTAGTGCTTAGGAAATCTATTGGAGGCAGAAGCAGTCAAGGGTAGCTTAGGGTTAGGTTTAGGGTTAGGGTGAGGGTTAGGGTACGGCTTAGGGTACGGGTTCGGGGAGGGGTTCGGGTAGGGGGTAGGGTATTGGTTAGGGTTAGGGTTAGGGCCAGTGTTAGGGTTAGGGCTCGGTTTAGGGTACGGGTTAGGATTAGGGTACGCGTTAGGGTTAGGGTAGGGGTTAGGGTTAGTGTACGCGTTAGGGTGAGGGTAGTTATTAAACCTATCCCACTCTCTAGATACCCCTTAGCACGTACAGGAATATTATTGGGGGTCCAGCCATGGAGAAGAGTTTAGACACTAGGAGAAGATAAGGAACACACCCATTATCAAGAAATCACATTAGGATTCTCTTTTTAACCTGTTCCTAAAAACACTAGTGCTTAGGAAATCTATTGGAGGCAGAAGCAGTCAAGGGTAGCTTAGGGTTAGGGTTAGGGTTAGGGTGAGGGTTAGGGTACGACTTAGGGTACGGGTTCGGGGAGGCTTTCGGGTAGGGCGTAGGGTATGGGTTAGGGTTAGGGTTAGGGTTAGTGTTAGGGTTAGGGCTCGTTTTAGGGTACGGGTTAGGATTAGGGTACGCATTAGGGTTAGGGTAGGGGTTAGGGTTAGGGTACGCTTTACGGAGAGGGCAGTTATTAAACCTATCCCACTCTCTACATACCCCTTAGCACGTAAAGGAATATTATTTAGGGTTCCAGCCATGGAGAAGAGTTTAGACACGAGGAGAAGATAAGGAACACACCCATTATTAAGAAATCACAATATGATTCTCTTTTTAAACTGTTCTTTAAAACACTAGTGCTTAGGAAATCTATTGGAGGCAGAAGCAGTCAAGGGTAGCTTAGGGTTAGGGTTAGGGTTAGGGTGAGGGTTAGGGTACGGCTTAGGGTACGGGTTCGTGGAGGGGTTCGGGTAGGGCGTAGGGTATGGGTTAGGGTTAGGGTTAGGGCTAGTGTTAGGTTTAGGGCTCGGTTTAGGGTACGGGTTAGGATTAGGGTAGGGGTTAGGGTTAGGGTACGCGTTAGGTTGAGGGTAGTTATTAAACCTATCACAATCTCTAGATACCCCTTAGCACGTAAAGGAATATTATTTGGGGGTCCAGCCATGGAGAAGAGTTTAGACACGAGGAGAAGATAAGGAACACACCCATTATCACGAAATCACATTAGGATTCTCTTTTTAACCTGTTCCTTAAAACACTAGTGCTTAGGAAATCTATTGGAGGCAGAAGCAGTCAAGGGTAGCTTAGGGTTAGGGTTAGGGTTAGGGTGAGGGTTAGGGTACGGCTTAGGGTACGGGTTCGTGGAGGGGTTCGGGTAGGGCGTAGGGTATGGGTTAGGGTTAGGGTTAGGGCTAGTGTTAGGTTTAGGGCTCGGTTTAGGGTACGGGTTAGGATTAGGGTAGGTGTTAGGGTTAGGGTACGCGTTAGGTTGAGGGTAGTTATTAAACCTACCCCACTCTCTAGATACCCCTTAGCACGTAAAGGAATATTATTTGGGGGTCCAGCCATGGAGAAGAGTTTAGACACGAGGAGAAGATAAGGAACACACCCATTATCAAGAAATCACATTAGGATTCTCTTTTTAACCTGGTCCTTAAAACACTAGTGCTTAGGAAATCTATTGGAGGCAGAAGCCGTCAAGGGTAGCTTAGGGTTAGGGTTAGGGTTAGGGTGAGGGTTAGGGTACGGTTTAGGGTACGGGTTCAGGGAGGGGTTCGGGTAGGGCGTAGGGTATGGGTTAGGGTTAGGGTTAGAGTTAGTGTTAGGGTTAGGGCTCGGTTTAGGGTACGGGTTAGGATTAGGGTACGCGTTAGGGTTAGCGTAGGGGTTAGGGTTAGGGTATGCGATAGGGTGAGGTTAGTTATGTAAACCTATCCCACTCTCTAGATACCCCTTAGCACGTAAAGGAATATTATTTGGGGGTCCAGCCATGGAGAAGAGTTTAGACACTAGGAGAAGATAAGGAACACCTACACCATTATCAAGAAATCACATTAGGATTCTCTTTTTAACCTGTTCCTTAAAACACTAGTGCTTAGGAAATCTATTGGAGGCAGAAGCAGTCAAGGGTAGCTTAGGGTTAGGGTTAGGGTTAGGGTGAGGGTTAGGGTACGGCTTACGATACGGGTTCGGTGAGGGGTTCGGGTAGGGCGTAGGGTATGGGTTAGGGTTAGGGTTAGGGCTAGTGTTAGGGTTAGGGCTCGGTTTAGGGTACGGTTTAGGATTAGGGTACGCGTTAGGGTTAGGGTAGGGGTTAGGGTTAGGGTACGCGTTAGGGTGAGGGTAGTTATTAAACCTATCACAATCTCTAGATACCCCTTAGCATGTAAAGGACTATTATTTGGGGGTCCAGCCATGGAGAAGAGTTTAGACACGAGGAGAAGATAAGGAACACACCCATTATCAAGAAATCACATTAGGATTCCCTTTTTAACCTGTTCCTTAAAACACTAGTGCTTAGGAAATCTATTGGAGGCAGAAGCCGTCAAGGGTAGCTTAGTGTTAGGGTTAGGGTTAGGGTGAGGGTTAGGGTAATGCTTAGTGTACGGGTTCGGGGAGGGGTTCGTGTAGGGCGTAGGGTATGGGTTAGAGTTAGGGTTAGGGTTAGTGTTAGGGTTAGGGCTCAGTTTAGGGTACGGGTTAGGATTAGTGTACGCGTTAGTGTTAGGGTAGTGGTTAGGGTTAGGGTACGCTTTAGGGTGAGGGTAGTTATTAAACCTATCCCACTCTCTAGATACCCCTTAGCACGTAAAGGAATATTATTTGGGGGTCCAGCCATGGAGAGGGGTTTAGACACTAGGAGAAGATAAGGAACACACCCATTATCAAGAAATCACAATATGATTCTCTTTTTAAACTGTTCCTTAAAACACTAGTGGTTAGGAAATCTATTGGAGGCAGAAGCAGTGAAGGGTAGCTTAGGGTTACGGTTAGGGTTAGGGTGAGGGTTAGGGTACGGCTTAGGGTACGGGTTCGGGGAGGGTTTCGGTTAGGGCGTAGGGTATGGGTTAGGGTTAGGGTTAGGGTTAGTGTTAGGGTTAGGGCTCGGTTTAGGGTACGGGTTAGGATTAGGGTACTCGTTAGGGTTAGGGTAGCGGTTAGGGTTAAGGCACGCGTTAGGGTGAGGGTAGTTATTAAACCTATCCCACTCTCTAGATACCCCTTAGCACGTAAAGTAATATTATTTGGGGGTCCAGCCATGGAGAAGAGTTTAGACACGAGGAGAAGATAAGGAACACACCCATTATCAAGTAATCACATTAGGATTCTCCTTTAAACCTGTTCCTTAAATCACTAGTGCTTAGGAAATCTATTGGAGGCAGAAGCCGTCAAGGGTAGCTTAGGGTTAGGGTTAGGGTTAGGGTGAGGGTTAGGGTACGGCTTAGGGTACGGGTTCGGGGAGGGGTTCGGGTAGGGCGTAGGGTATGGGTTAGAGTTAGGGTTAGGGTTAGTGTTAGGGTTAGGGCTCAGTTTAGGGTACGGGTTAGGATTAGGGTACGCGTTAGTGTTACGGTAGGGGTTAGGGTTAGGGTACGCGTTAGGGTGAGGGTAGTTATTAAACCTATCACACTCTCTAGATACCCCTTAGCACGTAAAGGAATATTATTTGGGGGTCCAGCCATGGAGAAGAGTTTAGACACTAGGAGAAGATAAGGAACACACCCATTATCACGAAATCACATTAGGATTCTCTTTTTAACATGTTCCTTAAAACACTAGTGCTTAGGAAATCTATTGGAGGCAGAAGCAGTCAAGGGTAGCTTAGGGTTAGGGTTAGGGTTAGGGTGAGGGTTAGGGTACGGCTTAGGGTACGGGTTCGGGGAGGGGTTCGGGTAGGGCGTAGGGTATGGGTTAGGGTTAGGGTTAGGGCTAGTGTTAGGGTTAGGGCTCGGTTTAGGGTACGGGTTAGGATTAGGGTACGCGTTAGGGTTAGGGTAGGGGTTAGGGTTAGGGTACGCGTTAGGGTGAGGGTAGTTATTAAACCTATCACACTCTCTAGATACCCCTTAGCACGTAAAGGACTATTATTTGGGGGTCCAGCCATGGAGAAGAGTTTAGACACGAGGAGAAGATAAGGAACACACCCATTATCAAGAAATCACATTAGGATTCTCTTTTTAACCTGTTCCTTAAAACACTAGTGCTTAGGAAATCTATTGGAGGCAGAAGCCGTCAAGGGTAGCTTAGGGTTAGGGTTAGGGTTAGGGTGAGGGTTAGGGTACGGTTTAGGGTACGGGTTCAGGGAGGGGTTCGGGTAGGGCGTAGGGTATGGGTTAGGGTTAGGGTTAGAGTTAGTGTTAGGGTTAGGGCTCGGTTTAGGGTACGGGTTAGGATTAGGGTACGCGCTAGTGTTAGGGTAGGGGTTAGGGTTAGGGAACGCGTTAGGGTGAGGGTAGTTATTATACCTATCACACTCTCTAGATACCCCTTAGCACATAAAGGAATATTATTTGGGGGTCCAGCCATGGAGAAGAGTTTAGACACGAGGAGAAGATAAGGAACACACCCATTATCAAGAAATCACATTAGGATTCTCTTTTTAACCTGTTCCTTAAAACACTAGTGCTTAGGAAATCTATTGGAGGCAGAAGCCGTCAAGGGTAGCTTAGGGTTAGGGTTAGGGTTAGGGTGAGGGTTAGGGTACGGCTTACGAAACGGGTTCGGGGAGGTGTTCGGGTAGGTTGTAGGGTATGGGTTAGGGTTAGGGTTAGGGATAGTGTTAGGGTTAGGGCTCGGTTTAGGGTACGGGTTAGGATTAGGGTATGCGTTAGGGTTAGGGTAGGGGTTAGGGTTAGTGTACGCGTTAGGGTGAGGGTAGTTATTAAACCTATCCCACTCTCTAGATACCCCTTAGCACGTACAGGAATATTATTGGGGGTCCAGCCATGGAGAAAAGTTTAGACACGAGGAGAAGATAAGGAACACACCCATTATCAAGAAATCACATTAGGATTCTCCTTTAAACCTGTTCCTTAAATCACTAGTGCTTAGGAAATCTATTGGAGGCAGAAGCGGTCAAGGGTAGCCTAGGGTTAGGGTTAGGGTTAGGGTGAGGGTTAGGGTACGGCTTAGGGTACGGGTTCGGGGAGGGATTCGGGTAGGGCGTAGGGTATGTGTTAGAGTTAGGGTTAGGATTAGTGTTAGGGTTAGGGCTCAGTTTAGGGTACGGGTTAGGATTAGGGTACGCGTTAGTGTTAGGGTAGGGGTTAGGGTTAGGGTACGCTTTAGGGTGAGGGTAGTTATTAAACCTATCCCACTCTCTAGATACCCCTTAGCCCGTAAAGGAATATTATTTGGGGGTCCAGCCATGTAGAAGGGTTTAGACACTAGGAGAAGATAAGGAACACACCCATTATCAAGAAATCACAATATGATTCTCTTTTTAAACTGTTCCTTAAAACACTAGTGGTTAGGAAATCTATTGGAGGCAGAAGCAGTCAAGGGTAGCTTAGGGTTAGGGTTAGGGTTAGGGTGAGGTTTAGGGTACGGCTTAGGGTACGGGTTCGGGGAGGGGTTCGGGTAGGGCGTAGGGTATGGGTTAGGGTTAGGGTTAGTGTTAGGTTTAGGGCTCGGTTTAGGGTACGGGTTAGGATTAGGGTACTCGTTAGGGTTAGGGTAGCGGTTAGGGTTAGGGTACGCGTTAGGGTGAGGGTAGTTATTAAACCTATCACACTCTCTAGATACCCCTTAGCACGTAAAGGAATATTTTTTGGGGGTCGAGCCATGGAGAAGAGTTTAGACACTAGGAGAAGATAAGGAACACACCCATTATCACGAAATCACATTAGGATTCTCTTTTTAACCTGTTCCTTAAAACACTAGTGCTTAGGAAATCTATTGGAGGCAGAAGCAGTCAAGGGTAGCTTAGGGTTAGGGTTAGGGTTAGGGTGAGGGTTAGGGTACGGCTTACGATACGGGTTCGGGGAGGGGTTCGGGTAGGCCGTAGGGTATGGGTTAGGGTTAGGGTTAGGGCTAGTGTTAGGGTTAGGGCACGGTTTAGGGTACGGTTTAGGATTAGGGTACGCGTTAGGGTTAGGGTAGGGGTTAGGGTTAGGGTACGCGTTAGGGTGAGGGTAGTTATTAAACCTATCACAATCTCTAGATACCCCTTAGCATGTAAAGGACTATTATTTGGGGGTCCAGCCATGGAGAAGAGTTTAGACACGAGGAGAAGATAAGGAACACACCCATTATCAAGAAATCACATTAGGATTCCCTTTTTAACCTGTTCCTTAAAACACTAGTGCTTAGGAAATCTATTGGAGGCAGAAGCCGTCAAGGGTAGCTTAGTGTTAGGGTTAGGGTTAGGGTGAGGGTTAGGGTAATGCTTAGTGTACGGGTTCGGGGAGGGGTTCGTGTAGGGCGTAGGGTATGGGTTAGAGTTAGGGTTAGGGTTAGTGTTAGGGTTAGGGCTCAGTTTAGGGTACGGGTTAGGATTAGTGTACGCGTTAGTGTTAGGGTAGTGGTTAGGGTTAGGGTACGCTTTAGGGTGAGGGTAGTTATTAAACCTATCCCACTCTCTAGATACCCCTTAGCACGTAAAGGAATATTATTTGGGGGTCCAGCCATGGAGAAGGGTTTAGACACTAGGAGAAGATAAGGAACACACCCATTATCAAGAAATCACAATATGATTCTCTTTTTAAACTGTTCCTTAAAACACTAGTGGTTAGGAAATCTATTGGAGGCAGAAGCAGTGAAGGGTAGCTTAGGGTTACGGTTAGGGTTAGGGTGAGGGTTAGGGTACGGCTTAGGGTACGGGTTCGGGGAGGGTTTCGGTTAGGGCGTAGGGTATGGGTTAGGGTTAGGGTTAGGGTTAGTGTTAGGGTTAGGGCTCGGTTTAGGGTACGGGTTAGGATTAGGGTACTCGTTAGGGTTAGGGTAGCGGTTAGGGTTAAGGCACGCGTTAGGGTGAGGGTAGTTATTAAACCTATCCCACTCTCTAGATACCCCTTAGCACGTAAAGTAATATTATTTGGGGGTCCAGCCATGGAGAAGAGTTTAGACACGAGGAGAAGATAAGGAACACACCCATTATCAAGTAATCACATTAGGATTCTCCTTTAAACCTGTTCCTTAAATCACTAGTGCTTAGGAAATCTATTGGAGGCAGAAGCCGTCAAGGGTAGCTTAGGGTTAGGGTTAGGGTTAGGGTGAGGGTTAGGGTACGGCTTAGGGTACGGGTTCGGGGAGGGGTTCGGGTAGGGCGTAGGGTATGGGTTAGAGTTAGGGTTAGGGTTAGTGTTAGGGTTAGGGCTCAGTTTAGGGTACGGGTTAGGATTAGGGTACGCGTTAGTGTTACGGTAGGGGTTAGGGTTAGGGTACGCGTTAGGGTGAGGGTAGTTATTAAACCTATCACACTCTCTAGATACCCCTTAGCACGTAAAGGAATATTATTTGGGGGTCCAGCCATGGAGAAGAGTTTAGACACTAGGAGAAGATAAGGAACACACCCATTATCACGAAATCACATTAGGATTCTCTTTTTAACCTGTTCCTTAAAACACTAGTGCTTAGGAAATCTATTGGAGGCAGAAGCAGTCAAGGGTAGCTTAGGGTTAGGGTTAGGGTTAGGGTGAGGGTTAGGGTACGGCTTAGGGTACGGGTTCGGGGAGGGGTTCGGGTAGGGCGTAGGGTATGGGTTAGGGTTAGGGTTAGGGCTAGTGTTAGGGTTAGGGCTCGGTTTAGGGTACGGGTTAGGATTAGGGTACGCGTTAGGGTTAGGGTAGGGGTTAGGGTTAGGGTACGCGTTAGGGTGAGGGTAGTTATTAAACCTATCACACTCTCTAGATACCCCTTAGCACGTAAAGGACTATTATTTGGGGGTCCAGCCATGGAGAAGAGTTTAGACACGAGGAGAAGATAAGGAACACACCCATTATCAAGAAATCACATTAGGATTCTCTTTTTAACCTGTTCCTTAAAACACTAGTGCTTAGGAAATCTATTGGAGGCAGAAGCCGTCAAGGGTAGCTTAGGGTTAGGGTTAGGGTTAGGGTGAGGGTTAGGGTACGGTTTAGGGTACGGGTTCAGGGAGGGGTTCGGGTAGGGCGTAGGGTATGGGTTAGGGTTAGGGTTAGAGTTAGTGTTAGGGTTAGGGCTCGGTTTAGGGTACGGGTTAGGATTAGGGTACGCGCTAGTGTTAGGGTAGGGGTTAGGGTTAGGGAACGCGTTAGGGTGAGGGTAGTTATTATACCTATCACACTCTCTAGATACCCCTTAGCACATAAAGGAATATTATTTGGGGGTCCAGCCATGGAGAAGAGTTTAGACACGAGGAGAAGATAAGGAACACACCCATTATCAAGAAATCACATTAGGATTCTCTTTTTAACCTGTTCCTTAAAACACTAGTGCTTAGGAAATCTATTGGAGGCAGAAGCCGTCAAGGGTAGCTTAGGGTTAGGGTTAGGGTTAGGGTGAGGGTTAGGGTACGGTTTAGGGTACGGGTTCAGGGAGGGGTTCGGGTAGGGCGTAGGGTATGGGTTAGGGTTAGGGTTAGAGTTAGTGTTAGGGTTAGGGCTCGGTTTAGGGTACGGGTTAGGATTAGGGTACGCGCTAGTGTTAGGGTAGGGGTTAGGGTTAGGGAACGCGTTAGGGTGAGGGTAGTTATTATACCTATCACACTCTCTAGATACCCCTTAGCACATAAAGGAATATTATTTGGGGGTCCAGCCATGGAGAAGAGTTTAGACACGAGGAGAAGATAAGGAACACACCCATTATCAAGAAATCACATTAGGATTCTCTTTTTAACCTGTTCCTTAAAACACTAGTGCTTAGGAAATCTATTGGAGGCAGAAGCCGTCAAGGGTAGCTTAGGGTTAGGGTTAGGGTTAGGGTGAGGGTTAGGGTACGGCTTACGATACGGGTTCGGGGAGGTGTTCGGGTAGGTTGTAGGGTATGGGTTAGGGTTAGGGTTAGGGATAGTGTTAGGGTTAGGGCTCGGTTTAGGGTACGGGTTAGGATTAGGGTATGCGTTAGGGTTAGGGTAGGGGTTAGGGTAAGGGTACGCGTTAGGGTGAGGGTAGTTATTAAACCTATCCCACTCTCTAGATACCCCTTAGCACGTAAAGGAATATTATTTGGGGGTCCAGCCATGGAGAAGAGTTTAGACACGAGGAGAAGATAAGGAACACACCCATTATCAAGAAATCACATTAGGATTCTCCTTTAAACCTGTTCCTTAAAACACTAGTGCTTAGGAAATCTATTGGAGGCAGAAGCCGTCAAGGGTAGCCTAGGGTTAGGTTAGGGTTAGGGTGAGGGTTAGGGTACGGCTTAGGGTACGGGTTCGGGGAGGGATTCGGGTAGGGCGTAGGGTATGTGTTAGAGTTAGGGTTAGGATTAGTGTTAGGGTTAGGGCTCGGTTTAGGGTACGGGTTAGGATTAGGGTATGCGTTAGGGTTAGGGTAGGGGTTAGGGTAAGGGTACGCGTTAGGGTGAGGGTAGTTATTAAACCTATCCCACTCTCTAGATACCCCTTAGCACGTAAAGGAATATTATTTGGGGGTCCAGCCATGGAGAAGAGTTTAGACACGAGGAGAAGATAAGGAACACACCCATTATCAAGAAATCACATTAGGATTCTCCTTTAAACCTGTTCCTTAAATCACTAGTGCTTAGGAAATCTATTGGAGGCAGAAGCGGTCAAGGGTAGCCTAGGGTTAGGGTTAGGGTTAGGGTGAGGGTTAGGGTACGGCTTAGGGTACGGGTTCGGGGAGGGATTCGGGTAGGGCGTAGGGTATGTGTTAGAGTTAGGGTTAGGATTAGTGTTAGGGTTAGGGCTCAGTTTAGGGTACGGGTTAGGATTAGGGTACGCGTTAGTGTTAGGGTAGGGGTTAGGGTTAGGGTACGCTTTAGGGTGAGGGTAGTTATTAAACCTATCCCACTCTCTAGATACCCCTTAGCCCGTAAAGGAATATTATTTGGGGGTCCAGCCATGTAGAAGGGTTTAGACACTAGGAGAAGATAAGGAACACACCCATTATCAAGAAATCACAATATGATTCTCTTTTTAAACTGTTCCTTAAAACACTAGTGGTTAGGAAATCTATTGGAGGCAGAAGCAGTCAAGGGTAGCTTAGGGTTAGGGTTAGGGTTAGGGTGAGGTTTAGGGTACGGCTTAGGGTACGGGTTCGGGGAGGGGTTCGGGTAGGGCGTAGGGTATGGGTTAGGGTTAGGGTTAGGGTTAGTGTTAGGTTTAGGGCTCGGTTTAGGGTACGGTTTAGGATTAGGGTACGCGTTAGGGTTAGGGTAGGGGTTAGGGTTAGGGTACGCGTTAGGGTGAGGGTAGTTATTAAACCTATCACAATCTCTAGATACCCCTTAGCATGTAAAGGACTATTATTTGGGGGTGCAGCCATGGAGAAGAGTTTAGACACGAGGAGAAGATAAGGAACACACCCATTATCAAGAAATCACATTAGGATTCCCTTTTTAACCTGTTCCTTAAAACACTAGTGCTTAGGAAATCTATTGGAGGCAGAAGCCGTCAAGGGTAGCTTAGTGTTAGGGTTAGGGTTAGGGTGAGGGTTAGGGTAATGCTTAGTGTACGGGTTCGGGGAGGGGTTCGTGTAGGGCGTAGGGTATGGGTTAGAGTTAGGGTTAGGGTTAGTGTTAGGGTTAGGGCTCAGTTTAGGGTACGGGTTAGGATTAGTGTACGCGTTAGTGTTAGGGTAGTGGTTAGGGTTAGGGTACGCTTTAGGGTGAGGGTAGTTATTAAACCTATCCCACTCTCTAGATACCCCTTAGCACGTAAAGGAATATTATTTGGGGGTCCAGCCATGGAGAAGGGTTTAGACACTAGGAGAAGATAAGGAACACACCCATTATCAAGAAATCACAATATGATTCTCTTTTTAAACTGTTCCTTAAAACACTAGTGGTTAGGAAATCTATTGGAGGCAGAAGCAGTGAAGGGTAGCTTAGGGTTACGGTTAGGGTTAGGGTGAGGGTTAGGGTACGGCTTAGGGTACGGGTTCGGGGAGGGTTTCGGTTAGGGCGTAGGGTATGGGTTAGGGTTAGGGTTAGGGTTAGTGTTAGGGTTAGGGCTCGGTTTAGGGTACGGGTTAGGATTAGGGTACTCGTTAGGGTTAGGGTAGCGGTTAGGGTTAAGGCACGCGTTAGGGTGAGGGTAGTTATTAAACCTATCCCACTCTCTAGATACCCCTTAGCACGTAAAGTAATATTATTTGGGGGTCCAGCCATGGAGAAGAGTTTAGACACGAGGAGAAGATAAGGAACACACCCATTATCAAGTAATCACATTAGGATTCTCCTTTAAACCTGTTCCTTAAATCACTAGTGCTTAGGAAATCTATTGGAGGCAGAAGCCGTCAAGGGTAGCTTAGGGTTAGGGTTAGGGTTAGGGTGAGGGTTAGGGTACGGCTTAGGGTACGGGTTCGGGGAGGGGTTCGGGTAGGGCGTAGGGTATGGGTTAGAGTTAGGGTTAGGGTTAGTGTTAGGTTTAGGGCTCAGTTTAGGGTACGGGTTATGATTAGGGTACGCGTTACTGTTACGGTAGGGGTTAGGGTTAGGGTACGCGTTAGGGTGAGGGTAGTTATTAAACCTATCACACTCTCTAGATACCCCTTAGCACGTAAAGGAATATTATTTGGGGGTCCAGCCATGGAGAAGAGTTTAGACACTAGGAGAAGATAAGGAACACACCCATTATCACGAAATCACATTAGGATTCTCTTTTTAACCTGTTCCTTAAACACTAGTGCTTAGGAAATCTATTGGAGGCAGAAGCAGTCAAGGGTAGCTTAGGGTTAGGGTTAGGGTTAGGGTGAGGGTTAGGGTACGGCTTAGGGTACGGGTTCGGGGAGGGGTTCGGGTAGGGCGTAGGGTATGGGTTAGGGTTAGGGTTAGGGCTAGTGTTAGGGTTAGGGCTCGGTTTAGGGTACGGGTTAGGATTAGGGTACGCGTTAGGGTTAGGGTAGGGGTTAGGGTTAGGGTACGCGTTAGGGTGAGGGTAGTTATTAAACCTATCACACTCTCTAGATACCCCTTAGCACGTAAAGGACTATTATTTGGGGGTCCAGCCATGGAGAAGAGTTTAGACACGAGGAGAAGATAAGGAACACACCCATTATCAAGAAATCACATTAGGATTCTCTTTTTAACCTGTTCCTTAAAACACTAGTGCTTAGGAAATCTATTGGAGGCAGAAGCCGTCAAGGGTAGCTTAGGGTTAGGGTTAGGGTTAGGGTGAGGGTTAGGGTACGGTTTAGGGTACGGGTTCAGGGAGGGGTTCGGGTAGGGCGTAGGGTATGGGTTAGGGTTAGGGTTAGAGTTAGTGTTAGGGTTAGGGCTCGGTTTAGGGTACGGGTTAGGATTAGGGTACGCGCTAGTGTTAGGGTAGGGGTTAGGGTTAGGGAACGCGTTAGGGTGAGGGTAGTTATTATACCTATCACACTCTCTAGATACCCCTTAGCACATAAAGGAATATTATTTGGGGGTCCAGCCATGGAGAAGAGTTTAGACACGAGGAGAAGATAAGGAACACACCCATTATCAAGAAATCACATTAGGATTCTCTTTTTAACCTGTTCCTTAAAACACTAGTGCTTAGGAAATCTATTGGAGGCAGAAGCCGTCAAGGGTAGCTTAGGGTTAGGGTTAGGGTTAGGGTGAGGGTTAGGGTACGGCTTACGATACGGGTTCGGGGAGGTGTTCGGGTAGGTTGTAGGGTATGGGTTAGGGTTAGGGTTAGGGATAGTGTTAGGGTTAGGGCTCGGTTTAGGGTACGGGTTAGGATTAGGGTATGCGTTAGGGTTAGGGTAGGGGTTAGGGTAAGGGTACGCGTTAGGGTGAGGGTAGTTATTAAACCTATCCCACTCTCTAGATACCCCTTAGCACGTAAAGGTATATTATTTGGGGGTCCAGCCATGGAGAAGAGTTTAGACACGAGGAGAAGATAAGGAACACACCCATTATCAAGAAATCACATTAGGATTCTCCTTTAAACCTGTTCCTTAAAACACTAGTGCTTAGGAAATCTATTGGAGGCAGAAGCCGTCAAGGGTAGCCTAGGGTTAGGTTAGGGTTAGGGTGAGGGTTAGGGTACGGCTTAGGGTACGGGTTCGGGGAGGGATTCGGGTAGGGCGTAGGGTATGTGTTAGAGTTAGGGTTAGGATTAGTGTTAGGGTTAGGGCTCGGTTTAGGGTACGGGTTAGGATTAGGGTATGCGTTAGGGTTAGGGTAGGGGTTAGGGTAAGCGTACGCGTTAGGGTGAGGGTAGTTATTAAACCTATCCCACTCTCTAGATACCCCTTAGCACGTAAAGGAATATTATTTGGGGGTCCAGCCATGGAGAAGAGTTTAGACACGAGGAGAAGATAAGGAACACACCCATTATCAAGAAATCACATTAGGATTCTCCTTTAAACCTGTTCCTTAAATCACTAGTGCTTAGGAAATCTATTGGAGGCAGAAGCGGTCAAGGGTAGCCTAGGGTTAGGGTTAGGGTTAGGGTGAGGGTTAGGGTACGGCTTAGGGTACGGGTTCGGGGAGGGATTCGGGTAGGGCGTAGGGTATGTGTTAGAGTTAGGGTTAGGATTAGTGTTAGGGTTAGGGCTCAGTTTAGGGTACGGGTTAGGATTAGGGTACGCGTTAGTGTTAGGGTAGGGGTTAGGGTTAGGGTACGCTTTAGGGTGAGGGTAGTTATTAAACCTATCCCACTCTCTAGATACCCCTTAGCCCGTAAAGGAATATTATTTGGGGGTCCAGCCATGTAGAAGGGTTTAGACACTAGGAGAAGATAAGGAACACACCCATTATCAAGAAATCACAATATGATTCTCTTTTTAAACTGTTCCTTAAAACACTAGTGGTTAGGAAATCTATTGGAGGCAGAAGCAGTCAAGGGTAGCTTAGGGTTAGGGTTAGGGTTAGGGTGAGGTTTAGGGTACGGCTTAGGGTACGGGTTCGGGGAGGGGTTCGGGTAGGGCGTAGGGTATGGGTTAGGGTTAGGGTTAGGGTTAGTGTTAGGTTTAGGGCTCGGTTTAGGGTACGGGTTAGGATTAGGGTACTCGTTAGGGTTAGGGTAGCGGTTAGGGTTAGGGTACGCGTTAGGGTGAGGGTAGTTATTAAACCTATCACACTCTCTAGATACCCCTTAGCACGTAAAGGAATATTTTTTGGGGGTCGAGCCATGGAGAAGAGTTTAGACACTAGGAGAAGATAAGGAACACACCCATTATCAAGAAATCACATTAGGATTCCCTTTTAACCTGTTCCTTAAAACACTTGTGCTTAGGAAATCTATTGGAGGCAGAAGCAGTCAAGGGTAGCTTAGGGTTAGGGTTAGGGTTAGGGTACGGCTTAGGGTACGGGTTCGGGGAGGGGTTCGGGTACGGCGTAGGGTATGGGTTAGGGTTACGGTTCGAGTTAGTGTTAGGGTTAGGGCTCGGTTTAGGTTACGGGTTAGGATTAGGGTACGCGCTAGTGTGAGGGTAGGGGTTAGGGTTAGGGTACGCGTTAGGGTGAGGGTAGTTATTAAACCTATCACACTCTCTAGATACCCCTTAGCACATAAAGGAATATTATTTGGGGGTCCAGCCATGGAGAAGAGTTTAGACACGAGGAGAAGATAAGGAACACACCCATTATCAAGAAATCACATTAGGATTCTCTTTTTAACATGTTCCTTAAAACATTAGTGCTTAGGAAATCTATTGGAGGCAGAAGCCGTCAAGGGTAGCTTAGGGTTAGGGTTAGGGTTAGGGTGAGGGTTAGGGTACGGCTCAGGGTACGGGTTCGGGGAGGGGTTCGGGTAGGGCGTAGGGTATGGGTTAGGGTTAGGGTTAGGGCTAGTGTTAGGGTTAGGGCTCGGTTTAGGGTACAGGTTAGGATTAGGGTACGCGTTAGGGTTAGGGTAGGGGTTAGGGTTAGGGTACGCGTTAGGGTGAGGGTAGTTATTAAACCTATCCCACTCTCTAGATACCCCTTAGCACGTACAGGAATATTATTGGGGGTCCAGCCATGGAGAAGAGTTTAGACACTAGGAGAAGATAAGGAACACACCCATTATCACGAAATCACATTAGGATTCTCTTTTTAACCTTTTCCTTAAAACACTAGTGCTTAGGAAATCTATTGGAGGCAGAAGCAGTCAAGGGTAGCTTAGGGATAGGGTTAGGGTTAGGGTACGGCTTAGGGTACGGGTTCGGGGAGGGGTTCGGGTAGGGCGTAGGGTATGGGTTAGGGTTAGGGTTAGGGTTAGTGTTAGGGTTAGGGCTCGGTTTAGGGTACGGGTTAGGATTAGGGTACGCGTTAGTGTTAGGGTAGTGGTTAGGGTTAGGGTACGCTTTAGGGTGAGGGTAGATATTAAACCTATCCCACTCTCTAGATACCCCTTAGCACGTAAATGAATATTATTTGGGGGTCCAGCCATGGAGAAGAGTTTAGACACTAGGAGAAGATAAGGAACACACCCATTATCAAGAAATCGCAATATGATTCTCTTTTTAAACTGTTCCTTAAAACACTAGTGGTTAGGAAATCTATTGGAGGCAGAAGCAGTCAAGGGTAGCTTAGGGTTAGGTTTAGGGTTAGGGTGAGGGTTAGGGTACGGCTTAGGGTACGGGTTCGGGGAGGGGTTCTGGTAGGGCGTAGGCTATGGGTTAGGGTTAGGGATAGGGTTAGTGTTAGGGTTAGGGATCGGTTTAGGGTACGGTTTAGGATTAGGGTACGCGTTAGGGTTAGGGTAGGGGTTAGGGTTAGGGTATGCGATAGGGTGAGGTTAGTTATTAAACCTATCCCACTCTCTAGATACCCCTTAGCACGTAAAGGAATATTATTTGGGGGTCCAGCCATGGAGAAGAGTTTAGACACTAGGAGAAGATAAGGAACACACCCATTATCAAGAAATCACATTAGGATTCTCTTTTTAACATGTTCCTTAAAACACTAGTGCTTAGGAAATCTATTGGAGGCAGAAGCCGTCAAGGGTAGCTTAGGGTTAGGGTTAGGGTTAGGGTGAGGGTTAGGGTACGGCTTAGGGTACGGGTTCGGGGAGGGGTTTGGGTAGGGCGTAGGGTATGGGTTAGGGTTAGGGTTAGGGCTAGTGTTAGGGTTAGGGCTCTTTTTAGGGTACGGGTTAGGATTAGGGTATGCGTTAGGGTTAGGGTAGGGGTTAGGGTTAGGGTACGCGTTAGGGTGAGGGTAGTTATTAAACCTATCCCACTCTCTAGATACCCCTTAGCACGTAAAGGAATATTATTTGGGGGTCCAGCCATGGAGAAGAGTTTAGACACGAGGAGAAGATAAGGAACACACCCATTATCAAGAAATCACATTAGGATTCTCCTTTAAACCTGTTCCTTAAATCACTAGTGCTTAGGAAATCTATTGGAGGCAGAAGCCGTCAAGGGTAGCTTAGGGTTAGGGTTAGGGTTAGGGTGATGGTTAGGGTACGGCTTAGGGTACGGGTTCGGGGAGGGGTTCGGGTAGGGCGTAGGGTATGGGTTAGAGTTAGGGTTAGGGTTAGTGTTAGGGTTAGGGCTCAGTTTAGGATACGGGTTAGGATTAGGGTACGTGTTAGTGTTAGGATAGGGGTTAGGGTTAGGGTACGCTTTAGGGTGAGGGTAGTTATTAAACCTATCCCACTCTCTAGATACCCCTTAGCACGTAAAGGAATATTATTTGGGGGTCCAGCCATGGAGAAGGGTTTAGACACTAGGAGAAGATAAGGAACACACCCATTGTCAAGAAATCACAATATGATTCTCTTTTTAAACTGTTCCTTAAAACACTAGTGGTTAGGAAATCTATTGGAGGCAGAAGCAGTGAAGGGTAGCTTAGGGTTACAGTTAGGGTTAGGGTGAGGGTTAGGGTACGGGTTCGGGGAGGGTTTCGGGTAGGGCGTAGGGTATGGGTTAGGGTTAGAGTTAGGGTTAGTGTTAGGGTTAGGGCTCGGTTTAGGGTACGGGTTAGGATTAGGGTACTCGTTAGGGTTAGGGTAGCGGTTAGGGTTAGGGTACGCGTTAGGGTGAGGGTAGTTATTAAACCTATCACACTCTCTAGATACCCCTTAGCACGTAAATGAATATTATTTGGGGGTCCAACCATGGAGAAGAGTTTAGACACTAGGAGAAGATAAGGAACACACCCATTATCAAGAAATCACAATATGATTCTCTTTTTAAACTGTTCCTTAAAACACTAGTGCTTAGGAAATCTATTGGAGGCAGAAGCAGTCAAGGGTAGCTTAGGGTTAGGGTTAGGGTTAGGGTGAGGGTTAGGGTACGGCTTAGGGTACGGGTTCGGGGAGGGGTTCTGGTAGGGCGTAGGCTATGGGTTAGGGTTAGGGATAGGGTTAGTGTTAGGGTTAGGGATCGGTTTAGGGTACGGGTTAGGATTAGGGTACGCGTTAGGGTTAGGGTAGGGGTTAGGGTTAGGGTATGCGATAGGGTGAGGTTAGTTATTAAACCTATCCCACTCTCTAGATACCCCTTAGCACGTACAGGAATATTATTGGGGGTCCAGCCATGGAGAAGAGTTTAGACACTAGGAGGAGATAAGGAACACACCCATTATCACGAAATCACATTAGGATTCTCTTTTTAACCTTTTCCTTAAAACACTAGTGCTTAGGAAATCTATTGGAGGCAGAAGCAGTCAAGGGTAGCTTAGGGTTAGGGTGAGGGTTAGGGTATGGCTTAGGGTACGGGTTCGGGGAGGGGTTCGGGTAGGGCGTAGTGTATGGGTTAGGGTTAGGGTTAGGGTTAGTGTTAGGTTTAGGGCTCGGTTTAGGGTAAGGGTTAGGATTAGGGTACGCGTTAGGGTTAGGGTAGGGGTTAGGGTTAGGGTACGCGTTAGGGTGGGGGTAGTTATTAAACCTATCACACTCTCTAGATACCCCTTAGCACGTAAAGGAATATTATTTGGGGGTCCAGCCATGGAGAAGAGTTTAGACACTAGGAGAAGATAAGGAACACACCCATTATCTCGAAATCACATTAGGATTCTCTTTTTAACCTGTTCCTTAAAACACTAGTGCTTAGGAAATCTATTGGAGGCAGAAGCAGTCAAGGGTAGCTTAGGGTTAGGGTTAGGGTTAGGGTGAGGGTTAGGGTACGGCTTAGGGTACGGGTTCGGGGAGGGGTTCGGGTAGGTCGTAGGCTATGGGTTAGGGTTAGGGTTAGGGCTAGTGTTAGGGTTAGGGCTCGCTTTAGGGTACGGGTTAGGATTAGGGTACGCGTTAGGGTTCGGGTAGGGGTTAGGTTTAGGGTACGCGTTAGGGTGAGGGTAGTTATTAAACCTATCCCACTCTCTAGATACCCCTTAGCACGTAAAGGAATATTATTTGGGGGTCCAGCCATGGAGAAGAGTTTAGACACGAGGAGAAGATAAGGAACACACCCATTATCAAGAAATCACATTAGGATTCTCTTTTTAACCTGTTCCTTAAAACACTAGTGCTTACGAAATCTATTGGAGGCAGAAGCCGTCAAGGGTAGCTTAGGGTTAGGGTTAGGGTTAGGGTGAGGGTTAGGGTACGGTTTAGGGTACGGGTTCAGGGAGGGTTTCGGGTAGGGCGTAGGGTATGGGTTAGGGTTAGGGTTAGAGTTAGTGTTAGGGTTAGGGCTCGGTTTAGGGTACGGGTTAGGATTAGGGTACGCGTTAGGGTTAGGGTAGGGGTTAGGGTTAGGGTACGCGTTAGGGTGAGAGTAGTTATTAAACCTATCCCATTCTCTAGATACCCCTTAGCACGTAAAGGAATATTATTTGGGGGTCCAGCCATGGAGAAGAGTTTAGACACGAGGAGAAGATAAGGAACACACCCATTATCAAGAAATCACATTAGGATTCGCTTTTTAACCTGTTCCTTAAAACACTTGTGCTTAGGAAATCTATTGGAGGCAGAAGCAGTCAAGGGTAGCTTAGGGATAGGGTTAGGGTTAGGGTACGGCTTAGGGTACGGGTTCGGGGAGGGGTTCGGGTAGGGCGTAGGGTATGGGTTAGGGTTAGGGTTAGGGTTAGTGTTAGGGTTAGGGCTCGGTTTAGGGTACGGGTTAGGATTAGGGTACGCGTTAGTGTTAGGGTAGTGGTTAGGGTTAGGGTACGCTTTAGGGTGAGGGTAGATATTAAACCTATCCCACTCTCTAGATACCCCTTAGCACGTAAATGAATATTATTTGGGGGTCCAGCCATGGAGAAGAGTTTAGACACTAGGAGAAGATAAGGAACACACCCATTATCAAGAAATCGCAATATGATTCTCTTTTTAAACTGTTCCTTAAAACACTAGTGGTTAGGAAATCTATTGGAGGCAGAAGCAGTCAAGGGTAGCTTAGGGTTAGGTTTAGGGTTAGGGTGAGGGTTAGGGTACGGCTTAGGGTACGGGTTCGGGGAGGGGTTCTGGTAGGGCGTAGGCTATGGGTTAGGGTTAGGGATAGGGTTAGTGTTAGGGTTAGGGATCGGTTTAGGTTACGGTTTTGGATTAGGGTACGCGTTAGGGTTAGGGTAGGGGTTAGGGTTAGGGTATGCGATAGGGTGAGGTTAGTTATTAAACCTATCCCACTCTCTAGATACCCCTTAGCACGTAAAGGAATATTATTTGGGGGTCCAGCCATGGAGAAGAGTTTAGACACTAGGAGAAGATAAGGAACACACCCATTATCAAGAAATCACATTAGGATTCTCTTTTTAACATGTTCCTTAAAACACTAGTGCTTAGGAAATCTATTGGAGGCAGAAGCCGTCAAGGGTAGCTTAGGGTTAGGGTTAGGGTTAGGGTGAGGGTTAGGGTACGGCTTAGGGTACGGGTTCGGGGAGGGGTTTGGGTAGGGCGTAGGGTATGGGTTAGGGTTAGGGTTAGGGCTAGTGTTAGGGTTAGGGCTCTTTTTAGGGTACGGGTTAGGATTAGGGTATGCGTTAGGGTTAGGGTAGGGGTTAGGGTTAGGGTACGCGTTAGGGTGAGGGTAGTTATTAAACCTATCCCACTCTCTAGATACCCCTTAGCACGTAAAGTAATATTATTTGGGGGTCCAGCCATGGAGAAGAGTTTAGACACGAGGAGAAGATAAGGAACACACCCATTATCAAGAAATCACATTAGGATTCTCCTTTAAACCTGTTCCTTAAATCACTAGTGCTTAGGAAATCTATTGGAGGCAGAAGCCGTCAAGGGTAGCTTAGGGTTAGGGTTAGGGTTAGGGTGAGGGTTAGGGTACGGCTTAGGGTACGGGTTCGGGGAGGGGTTCGGGTAGGGCGTAGGGTATGGGTTAGAGTTAGGGTTAGGGTTAGTGTTAGGGTTAGGGCTCAGTTTAGGATACGGGTTAGGATTAGGGTACGTGTTAGTGTTAGGGTAGGGGTTAGGGTTAGGGTACGCTTTAGGGTGAGGGTAGTTATTAAACCTATCCCACTCTCTAGATACCCCTTAGCACGTAAAGGAATATTATTTGGGGGTCCAGCCATGGAGAAGGGTTTAGACACTAGGAGAAGATAAGGAACACACCCATTGTCAAGAAATCACAATATGATTCTCTTTTTAAAATGTTCCTTAAAACACTAGTGGTTAGGAAATCTATTGGAGGCAGAAGCAGTGAAGGGTAGCTTAGGGTTACGGTTAGGGTTAGGGTGAGGGTTAGGGTACGGGTTCGGGGAGGGTTTCGGGTAGGGCGTAGGGTATGGGTTAGGGTTAGAGTTAGGGTTAGTGTTAGGGTTAGGGCTCGGTTTAGGGTACGGGTTAGGATTAGGGTACTCGTTAGGGTTAGGGTAGCGGTTAGGGTTAGGGTACGCGTTAGGGTGAGGGTAGTTATTAAACCTATCACACTCTCTAGATACCCCTTAGCACGTAAATGAATATTATTTGGGGGTCCAACCATGGAGAAGAGTTTAGACACTAGGAGAAGATAAGGAACACACCCATTATCAAGAAATCACAATATGATTCTCTTTTTAAACTGTTCCTTAAAACACTAGTGCTTAGGAAATCTATTGGAGGCAGAAGCAGTCAAGGGTAGCTTAGGGTTAGGGTTAGGGTTAGGGTGAGGGTTAGGGTACGGCTTAGGGTACGGGTTCGGGGAGGGGTTCTGGTAGGGCGTAGGCTATGGGTTAGGGTTAGGGATAGGGTTAGTGTTAGGGTTAGGGATCGGTTTAGGGTACGGGTTAGGATTAGGGTACGCGTTAGGGTTAGGGTAGGGGTTAGGGTTAGGGTATGCGATAGGGTGAGGTTAGTTATTAAACCTATCCCACTCTCTAGATACCCCTTAGCACGTAAAGGAATATTATTTGGGGGTCCAGCCATGGAGAAGAGTTTAGACACTAGGAGAAGATAAGGAACACACCCATTA
>NW_026646826.1:0-56762 GCF_949987535.1 Balaenoptera acutorostrata | reverse complement strand
TGGACTCAACACCCCCTATTCACCGCACAAGAATATATCTGACTAGTAAGAATCTTCAAACCTATGTATTGATATCTCTCTGTAAGTGAGTCAAGGGGGTGTAAAGCGGCATAAACACAGCCGTGAAAAGCAGCTAAACCCCATTATAAAAATAAATTACTTTTCAAAACCCGTGAAACAAAGACAGTGAAAGAGAGAGAAATTCTTACAAAATTCGTTCAGGGGCTGTGATGCAACCTGGATTGACCATATCTAGACCCACAGCTGATTGAGACATAAGGGTGGACACTCTTGGGGCTGAGAGGTTCGGTGAGGTTGGGTGAGCCAACGCAGACCCTTTCAAGTAATACTGCATGGTACCCATCCCATGGGTCCCAAATCTCCAGGTTCAAGGGCATCTTCCTACGTCGAAAACAGGCATGAGAAACCCAGAAGATGGTATACCGTGTGATCGGGAAAGGTTTCTAAAACGCACCTCATTTCTCATCTCCTTTGCTCGGGTTCGCCATTCCAGCCGATTTACTAGCCATCTCCCTCCTTGGAGAATCAGCACCTTTAACCTCCTGTTCCGTACAGGTTGCAATTTGTCCTGAGGATGAACGGGAAGAGGGGGAACCAATGAGAGACTAGCTCTAGGTGTTGGGACAGGCACAGGTCACTCTATTTTCCCATCAGGAAGAAGAATTAAGCACAAGCTCAGCCTGCCCCCCAGAACCAGAAGAGGGCCTGAAGCAATCCTGCGCTTTTGCGGCCAGCTCCCAAAAAAGCGAGTTGAAAAATGGAGCTCAGGGGCACTGCAATTCACAAACCTGCAGAGTTTTAAATGATACCTCTCGTCCACAAATATATTAAGGGAAGGCAACGAAGAGGCTTTGAAAGCAAGGCAGAATTGCAGGAAACAGATTTCAGGAGGTAGATTCGACTCGCCTTGAAAGCACATGAAATGTGGCAAAACGTGGACAATGATGCCCTTGGCCAAAAAGGGCGTATGCGTTTTTTCCTGAATATATTCAGGAAAAAACGCATACGCCCTTTTTGGCCAACCAAGCAACCTGGAAAGGCCAATCAGCGCTCCAAAGAAGTCTCGCTTCCCAGCGGGCAAAAGGGCCATGCGGAAAAAAGTGTCCAAACCAGAAATGCAGGACCGGCCATGGAGAAATGGGAGCCTTGCTACGCTGATGGTTGGGATGTAAATTGCCAACAGCCACTCTGGAGAAGTGTACGGTGTGTTCTGAAACATCTAAAAAACACAGCTTGGAGAGCATAGGGCACTTCCACTCATGGGCGTATAAATTGGGAAAACTAAAAATCAGCAAGACACAGGCACCGCAAAGTTTAGGGCTGCTCTGTGGACAAGAACCCCCACTTCATTACACCTTAAATATCCTAGGAAAGAGAAAAATGGATAAAGAAGTTGTGGTCCTCATGTACAATGGAATATCACTCAGCCATGAAATCCACGTCATATGGCTAGTAGCAGCACGATGAGTGGATTTAGGTACGACGATTCTAAGTGAAATAAGTCACACAGAAAAAGACACTTATCATAAGATATCACTTAGAGAGGGAATGTAAAAACCGCTACACTTGAACTGAATTACAAAACAGAACAGAGTCACACGTTTAGGAAACACACTATGGCTGCTGAACGGGAAAGGTGAGGTGGGGTGATGCATAAAACAAGGGTTTCAAATTAGCTCCGATACCGTTCCATAAACCCAATATGTAAGAGACAAGACCTATTCCTTTTTCAGTGAACTGGACTCAACACCCCCTATTCACCGCACAAGAATATATCTGACTAGTAAGAATCTTTAAACCTATGTATTGATATCTCTCTGTAAGTGAGTCAAGGGGGTGTAAAGCGGCATAAACACAGCCGTGAAAAGCAGCTAAACCCCATTATAAAAATAAATTACTTTTCAAAACCCGTGAAACAAAGACAGTGAAAGAGAGAGAAATTCTTACAAAATTCGTTCAGGGGCTGTGATGCAACCTGGATTGACCATATCTAGACCCACAGCTGATTGAGACATAAGGGTGGACACTCTTGGGGCTGAGAGGTTCGGTGAGGTTGGGTGAGCCAACGCAGACCCTTTCAAGTAATACTGCATGGTACCCATCCCATGGGTCCCAAATCTCCAGGTTCAAGGGCATCTTCCTACGTCGAAAACAGGCATGAGAAACCCAGAAGATGGTACACGGTGTGATCGGGAAAGGTTTCTAAAACGCACCTCATTTCTCATCTCCTTTGCTCGGGTTCGCCATTCCAGCCGATTTACTAGCCATCTCCCTCCTTGGAGAATCAGCACCTTTAACCTCCTGTTCCGTACAGGTTGCAATTTGTCCTGAGGATGAACGGGAAGAGGGGGAACCAATGAGAGACTAGCTCTAGGTGTTGGGACAGGCACAGGTCACTCTATTTTCCCATCAGGAAGAAGAATTAAGCACAAGCTCAGCCTGCCCCCCAGAACCAGAAGAGGGCCTGAAGCAATCCTGCGCTTTTGCGGCCAGCTCCCAAAAAAGCGAGTTGAAAAATGGAGCTCAGGGGCACTGCAATTCACAAACCTGCAGAGTTTTAAATGATACCTCTCGTCCACAAATATATTAAGGGAAGGCAACGAAGAGGCTTTGAAAGCAAGGCAGAATTGCAGGAAACAGATTTCAGGAGGTAGATTCGACTCGCCTTGAAAGCACATGAAATGTGGCAAAACGTGGACAATGATGCCCTTGGCCAAAAAGGGCGTATGCGTTTTTTCCTGAATATATTCAGGAAAAAACGCATACGCCCTTTTTGGCCAACCAAGCAACCTGGAAAGGCCAATCAGCGCTCCAAAGAAGTCTCGCTTCCCAGCGGGCAAAAGGGCCATGCGGAAAAAAGTGTCCAAACCAGAAATGCAGGACCGGCCATGGAGAAATGGGAGCCTTGCTACGCTGATGGTTGGGATGTAAATTGCCAACAGCCACTCTGGAGAAGTGTACGGTGTGTTCTGAAACATCTAAAAAACACAGCTTGGAGAGCATAGGGCACTTCCACTCATGGGCGTATAAATTGGGAAAACTAAAAATCAGCAAGACACAGGCACCGCAAAGTTTAGGGCTGCTCTGTGGACAAGAACCCCCACTTCATTACACCTTAAATATCCTAGGAAAGAGAAAAATGGATAAAGAAGTTGTGGTCCTCATGTACAATGGAATATCACTCAGCCATGAAATCCACGTCATAAGGCTAGTAGCAGCACGATGAGTGGATTTAGGTACGACGATTCTAAGTGAAATAAGTCACACAGAAAAAGACACTTATCATAAGATATCACTTAGAGAGGGAATGTAAAAACCGCTACACTTGAACTGAATTACAAAACAGAACAGAGTCACACGTTTAGGAAACACACTATGGCTGCTGAACGGGAAAGGTGAGGTGGGGTGATGCATAAAACAAGGGTTTCAAATTAGCTCCGATACCGTTCCATAAACCCAATATGTAAGAGACAAGACCTATTCCTTTTTCAGTGAACTGGACTCAACACCCCCTATTCACCGCACAAGAATATATCTGACTAGTAAGAATCTTCAAACCTATGTATTGATATCTCTCTGTAAGTGAGTCAAGGGGGTGTAAAGCGGCATAAACACAGCCGTGAAAAGCAGCTAAACCCCATTATAAAAATAAATTACTTTTCAAAACCCGTGAAACAAAGACAGTGAAAGAGAGAGAAATTCTTACAAAATTCGTTCAGGGGCTGTGATGCAACCTGGATTGACCATATCTAGACCCACAGCTGATTGAGACATAAGGGTGGACACTCTTGGGGCTGAGAGGTTCGGTGAGGTTGGGTGAGCCAACGCAGACCCTTTCAAGTAATACTGCATGGTACCCATCCCATGGGTCCCAAATCTCCAGGTTCAAGGGCATCTTCCTACGTCGAAAACAGGCATGAGAAACCCAGAAGATGGTATACCGTGTGATCGGGAAAGGTTTCTAAAACGCACCTCATTTCTCATCTCCTTTGCTCGGGTTCGCCATTCCAGCCGATTTACTAGCCATCTCCCTCCTTGGAGAATCAGCACCTTTAACCTCCTGTTCCGTACAGGTTGCAATTTGTCCTGAGGATGAACGGGAAGAGGGGGAACCAATGAGAGACTAGCTCTAGGTGTTGGGACAGGCACAGGTCACTCTATTTTCCCATCAGGAAGAAGAATTAAGCACAAGCTCAGCCTGCCCCCCAGAACCAGAAGAGGGCCTGAAGCAATCCTGCGCTTTTGCGGCCAGCTCCCAAAAAAGCGAGTTGAAAAATGGAGCTCAGGGGCACTGCAATTCACAAACCTGCAGAGTTTTAAATGATACCTCTCGTCCACAAATATATTAAGGGAAGGCAACGAAGAGGCTTTGAAAGCAAGGCAGAATTGCAGGAAACAGATTTCAGGAGGTAGATTCGACTCGCCTTGAAAGCACATGAAATGTGGCAAAACGTGGACAATGATGCCCTTGGCCAAAAAGGGCGTATGCGTTTTTTCCTGAATATATTCAGGAAAAAACGCATACGCCCTTTTTGGCCAACCAAGCAACCTGGAAAGGCCAATCAGCGCTCCAAAGAAGTCTCGCTTCCCAGCGGGCAAAAGGGCCATGCGGAAAAAAGTGTCCAAACCAGAAATGCAGGACCGGCCATGGAGAAATGGGAGCCTTGCTACGCTGATGGTTGGGATGTAAATTGCCAACAGCCACTCTGGAGAAGTGTACGGTGTGTTCTGAAACATCTAAAAAACACAGCTTGGAGAGCATAGGGCACTTCCACTCATGGGCGTATAAATTGGGAAAACTAAAAATCAGCAAGACACAGGCACCGCAAAGTTTAGGGCTGCTCTGTGGACAAGAACCCCCACTTCATTACACCTTAAATATCCTAGGAAAGAGAAAAATGGATAAAGAAGTTGTGGTCCTCATGTACAATGGAATATCACTCAGCCATGAAATCCACGTCATATGGCTAGTAGCAGCACGATGAGTGGATTTAGGTACGACGATTCTAAGTGAAATAAGTCACACAGAAAAAGACACTTATCATAAGATATCACTTAGAGAGGGAATGTAAAAACCGCTACACTTGAACTGAATTACAAAACAGAACAGAGTCACACGTTTAGGAAACACACTATGGCTGCTGAACGGGAAAGGTGAGGTGGGGTGATGCATAAAACAAGGGTTTCAAATTAGCTCCGATACCGTTCCATAAACCCAATATGTAAGAGACAAGACCTATTCCTTTTTCAGTGAACTGGACTCAACACCCCCTATTCACCGCACAAGAATATATCTGACTAGTAAGAATCTTTAAACCTATGTATTGATATCTCTCTGTAAGTGAGTCAAGGGGGTGTAAAGCGGCATAAACACAGCCGTGAAAAGCAGCTAAACCCCATTATAAAAATAAATTACTTTTCAAAACCCGTGAAACAAAGACAGTGAAAGAGAGAGAAATTCTTACAAAATTCGTTCAGGGGCTGTGATGCAACCTGGATTGACCATATCTAGACCCACAGCTGATTGAGACATAAGGGTGGACACTCTTGGGGCTGAGAGGTTCGGTGAGGTTGGGTGAGCCAACGCAGACCCTTTCAAGTAATACTGCATGGTACCCATCCCATGGGTCCCAAATCTCCAGGTTCAAGGGCATCTTCCTACGTCGAAAACAGGCATGAGAAACCCAGAAGATGGTACACCGTGTGATCGGGAAAGGTTTCTAAAACGCACCTCATTTCTCATCTCCTTTGCTCGGGTTCGCCATTCCAGCCGATTTACTAGCCATCTCCCTCCTTGGAGAATCAGCACCTTTAACCTCCTGTTCCGTACAGGTTGCAATTTGTCCTGAGGATGAACGGGAAGAGGGGGAACCAATGAGAGACTAGCTCTAGGTGTTGGGACAGGCACAGGTCACTCTATTTTCCCATCAGGAAGAAGAATTAAGCACAAGCTCAGCCTGCCCCCCAGAACCAGAAGAGGGCCTGAAGCAATCCTGCGCTTTTGCGGCCAGCTCCCAAAAAAGCGAGTTGAAAAATGGAGCTCAGGGGCACTGCAATTCACAAACCTGCAGAGTTTTAAATGATACCTCTCGTCCACAAATATATTAAGGGAAGGCAACGAAGAGGCTTTGAAAGCAAGGCAGAATTGCAGGAAACAGATTTCAGGAGGTAGATTCGACTCGCCTTGAAAGCACATGAAATGTGGCAAAACGTGGACAATGATGCCCTTGGCCAAAAAGGGCGTATGCGTTTTTTCCTGAATATATTCAGGAAAAAACGCATACGCCCTTTTTGGCCAACCAAGCAACCTGGAAAGGCCAATCAGCGCTCCAAAGAAGTCTCGCTTCCCAGCGGGCAAAAGGGCCATGCGGAAAAAAGTGTCCAAACCAGAAATGCAGGACCGGCCATGGAGAAATGGGAGCCTTGCTACGCTGATGGTTGGGATGTAAATTGCCAACAGCCACTCTGGAGAAGTGTACGGTGTGTTCTGAAACATCTAAAAAACACAGCTTGGAGAGCATAGGGCACTTCCACTCATGGGCGTATAAATTGGGAAAACTAAAAATCAGCAAGACACAGGCACCGCAAAGTTTAGGGCTGCTCTGTGGACAAGAACCCCCACTTCATTACACCTTAAATATCCTAGGAAAGAGAAAAATGGATAAAGAAGTTGTGGTCCTCATGTACAATGGAATATCACTCAGCCATGAAATCCACGTCATAAGGCTAGTAGCAGCACGATGAGTGGATTTAGGTACGACGATTCTAAGTGAAATAAGTCACACAGAAAAAGACACTTATCATAAGATATCACTTAGAGAGGGAATGTAAAAACCGCTACACTTGAACTGAATTACAAAACAGAACAGAGTCACACGTTTAGGAAACACACTATGGCTGCTGAACGGGAAAGGTGAGGTGGGGTGATGCATAAAACAAGGGTTTCAAATTAGCTCCGATACCGTTCCATAAACCCAATATGTAAGAGACAAGACCTATTCCTTTTTCAGTGAACTGGACTCAACACCCCCTATTCACCGCACAAGAATATATCTGACTAGTAAGAATCTTCAAACCTATGTATTGATATCTCTCTGTAAGTGAGTCAAGGGGGTGTAAAGCGGCATAAACACAGCCGTGAAAAGCAGCTAAACCCCATTATAAAAATAAATTACTTTTCAAAACCCGTGAAACAAAGACAGTGAAAGAGAGAGAAATTCTTACAAAATTCGTTCAGGGGCTGTGATGCAACCTGGATTGACCATATCTAGACCCACAGCTGATTGAGACATAAGGGTGGACACTCTTGGGGCTGAGAGGTTCGGTGAGGTTGGGTGAGCCAACGCAGACCCTTTCAAGTAATACTGCATGGTACCCATCCCATGGGTCCCAAATCTCCAGGTTCAAGGGCATCTTCCTACGTCGAAAACAGGCATGAGAAACCCAGAAGATGGTATACCGTGTGATCGGGAAAGGTTTCTAAAACGCACCTCATTTCTCATCTCCTTTGCTCGGGTTCGCCATTCCAGCCGATTTACTAGCCATCTCCCTCCTTGGAGAATCAGCACCTTTAACCTCCTGTTCCTTACAGGTTGCAATTTGTCCTGAGGATGAACGGGAAGAGGGGGAACCAATGAGAGACTAGCTCTAGGTGTTGGGACAGGCACAGGTCACTCTATTTTCCCATCAGGAAGAAGAATTAAGCACAAGCTCAGCCTGCCCCCCAGAACCAGAAGAGGGCCTGAAGCAATCCTGCGCTTTTGCGGCCAGCTCCCAAAAAAGCGAGTTGAAAAATGGAGCTCAGGGGCACTGCAATTCACAAACCTGCAGAATTTTAAATGATACCTCTCGTCCACAAATATATTAAGGGAAGGCAACGAAGAGGCTTTGAAAGCAAGGCAGAATTGCAGGAAACAGATTTCAGGAGGTAGATTCGACTCGCCTTGAAAGCACATGAAATGTGGCAAAACGTGGACAATGATGCCCTTGGCCAAAAAGGGCGTATGCGTTTTTTCCTGAATATATTCAGGAAAAAACGCATACGCCCTTTTTGGCCAACCAAGCAACCTGGAAAGGCCAATCAGCGCTCCAAAGAAGTCTCGCTTCCCAGCGGGCAAAAGGGCCATGCGGAAAAAAGTGTCCAAACCAGAAATGCAGGACCGGCCATGGAGAAATGGGAGCCTTGCTACGCTGATGGTTGGGATGTAAATTGCCAACAGCCACTCTGGAGAAGTGTACGGTGTGTTCTGAAACATCTAAAAAACACAGCTTGGAGAGCATAGGGCACTTCCACTCATGGGCGTATAAATTGGGAAAACTAAAAATCAGCAAGACACAGGCACCGCAAAGTTTAGGGCTGCTCTGTGGACAAGAACCCCCACTTCATTACACCTTAAATATCCTAGGAAAGAGAAAAATGGATAAAGAAGTTGTGGTCCTCATGTACAATGGAATATCACTCAGCCATGAAATCCACGTCATATGGCTAGTAGCAGCACGATGAGTGGATTTAGGTACGACGATTCTAAGTGAAATAAGTCACACAGAAAAAGACACTTATCATAAGATATCACTTAGAGAGGGAATGTAAAAACCGCTACACTTGAACTGAATTACAAAACAGAACAGAGTCACACGTTTAGGAAACACACTATGGCTGCTGAACGGGAAAGGTGAGGTGGGGTGATGCATAAAACAAGGGTTTCAAATTAGCTCCGATACCGTTCCATAAACCCAATATGTAAGAGACAAGACCTATTCCTTTTTCAGTGAACTGGACTCAACACCCCCTATTCACCGCACAAGAATATATCTGACTAGTAAGAATTTTTAAACCTATGTATTGATATCTCTCTGTAAGTGAGTCAAGGGGGTGTAAAGCGGCATAAACACAGCCGTGAAAAGCAGCTAAACCCCATTATAAAAATAAATTACTTTTCAAAACCCGTGAAACAAAGACAGTGAAAGAGAGAGAAATTCTTACAAAATTCGTTCAGGGGCTGTGATGCAACCTGGATTGACCATATCTAGACCCACAGCTGATTGAGACATAAGGGTGGACACTCTTGGGGCTGAGAGGTTCGGTGAGGTTGGGTGAGCCAACGCAGACCCTTTCAAGTAATACTGCATGGTACCCATCCCATGGGTCCCAAATCTCCAGGTTCAAGGGCATCTTCCTACGTCGAAAACAGGCATGAGAAACCCAGAAGATGGTACACGGTGTGATCGGGAAAGGTTTCTAAAACGCACCTCATTTCTCATCTCCTTTGCTCGGGTTCGCCATTCCAGCCGATTTACTAGCCATCTCCCTCCTTGGAGAATCAGCACCTTTAACCTCCTGTTCCGTACAGGTTGCAATTTGTCCTGAGGATGAACGGGAAGAGGGGGAACCAATGAGAGACTAGCTCTAGGTGTTGGGACAGGCACAGGTCACTCTATTTTCCCATCAGGAAGAAGAATTAAGCACAAGCTCAGCCTGCCCCCCAGAACCAGAAGAGGGCCTGAAGCAATCCTGCGCTTTGGCGGCCAGCTCCCAAAAAAGCGAGTTGAAAAATGGAGCTCAGGGGCACTGCAATTCACAAACCTGCAGAGTTTTAAATGATACCTCTCGTCCACAAATGTATTAAGGGAAGGCAACGAAGAGGCTTTGAAAGCAAGGCAGAATTGCAGGAAACAGATTTCAGGAGGTAGATTCGACTCGCCTTGAAAGCACATGAAAAGCGGCAAAACGTGCACAATGATGCCCTTGGCCAAAAAGGGCGTATGCGTTTTTTCCTGAATATATTCAGGAAAAAACGCATACGCCCTTTTTGGCCAACCAAGCAACCTGGAAAGGCCAATCAGCGCTCCAAAGAAGTCTCGCTTCCCAGCGGGCAAAAGGGCCATGCGGAAAAAAGTGTCCAAACCAGAAATGCAGGACCGGCCATGGAGAAATGGGAGCCTTGCTACGCTGATGGTTGGGATGTAAATTGCCAACAGCCACTCTGGAGAAGTGTACGGTGTGTTCTGAAACATCTAAAAAACACAGCTTGGAGAGCATAGGGCACTTCCACTCATGGGCGTATAAATTGGGAAAACCAAAAATCAGCAAGACACAGGCACCCCAAAGTTTAGGGCTGCTCTGTTGACAAGAACCCCCACTTCATTACACCTTAAATATCCTAGGAAAGAGAAAAATGGATAAAGAAGTTGTGGTCCTCATGTACAATGGAATATCACTCAGCCATGAAATCCACGTCATAAGGCTAGTAGCAGCACGATGAGTGGATTTAGGTACGACGATTCTAAGTGAAATAAGTCACACAGAAAAAGACACTTATCATAAGATATCACTTAGAGAGGGAATGTAAAAACCGCTACACTTGAACTGAATTACAAAACAGAACAGAGTCACACGTTTAGGAAACACACTATGGCTGCTGAACGGGAAAGGTGAGGTGGGGTGATGCATAAAACAAGGGTTTCAAATTAGCTCCGATACCGTTCCATAAACCCAATATGTAAGAGACAAGACCTATTCCTTTTTCAGTGAACTGGACTCAACACCCCCTATTCACCGCACAAGAATATATCTGACTAGTAAGAATCTTCAAACCTATGTATTGATATCTCTCTGTAAGTGAGTCAAGGGGGTGTAAAGCGGCATAAACACAGCCGTGAAAAGCAGCTAAACCCCATTATAAAAATAAATTACTTTTCAAAACCCGTGAAACAAAGACAGTGAAAGAGAGAGAAATTCTTACAAAATTCGTTCAGGGGCTGTGATGCAACCTGGATTGACCATATCTAGACCCACAGCTGATTGAGACATAAGGGTGGACACTCTTGGGGCTGAGAGGTTCGGTGAGGTTGGGTGAGCCAACGCAGACCCTTTCAAGTAGTACTGCATGGTACCCATCCCATGGGTCCCAAATCTCCAGGTTCAAGGGCATCTTCCTACGTCGAAAACAGGCATGAGAAACCCAGAAGATGGTACACCGTGTGATCGGGAAAGGTTTCTAAAACGCACCTCATTTCTCATCTCCTTTGCTCGGGTTCGCCATTCCAGCCGATTTACTAGCCATCTCCCTCCTTGGAGAATCAGCACCTTTAACCTCCTGTTCCGTACAGGTTGCAATTTGTCCTGAGGATGAAGGGGAAGAGGGGGAACCAATGAGAGACTAGCTCTAGGTGTTGGGACAGGCACAGGTCACTCTATTTTCCCATCAGGAAGAAGAATTAAGCACAAGCTCAGCCTGCCCCCCAGAACCAGAAGAGGGCCTGAAGCAATCCTGCGCTTTGGCGGCCAGCTCCCAAAAAAGCGAGTTGAAAAATGGAGCTCAGGGGCACTGCAATTCACAAACCTGCAGAGTTTTAAATGATACCTCTCGTCCACAAATATATTAAGGGAAGGCAACGAAGAGGCTTTGAAAGCAAGGCAGAATTGCAGGAAACAGATTTCAGGAGGTAGATTCGAATCGCCTTGAAAGCACATGAAAAGCGGCAAAACGTGGACAATGATGCCCTTGGCCAAAAAGGGCGTATGCGTTTTTTCCTGAATATATTCAGGAAAAAACGCATACGCCCTTTTTGGCCAACCAAGCAACCTGGAAAAGCCAATCAGCGCTCCAAAGAAGTCTCGCTTCCCAGCGGGCAAAAGGGCCATGCGGAAAAAAGTGTCCAAACCAGAAATGAAGGACCGGCCATGGAGAAATGGGAGCCTTGCTACGCTGATGGGTGGGATGTAAATTGCCAACAGCCACTCTGGAGAAGTGTACGGTGTGTTCTGAAACATCTAAAAAACACAGCTTGGAGAGCATAGGGCACTTCCACTCATGGGCGTATAAATTGGGAAAACTAAAAATCAGCAAGACACAGGCACCGCAAAGTTTAGGGCTGCTCTGTGGACAAGAACCCCCACTTCATTACACCTTAAATATCCTAGGAAAGAGAAAAATGGATAAAGAAGTTGTGGTCCTCATGTACAATGGAATATCACTCAGCCATGAAATCCACGTCATAAGGCTAGTAGCAGCACGATGAGTGGATTTAGGTACGACGATTCTAAGTGAAATAAGTCACACAGAAAAAGACACTTATCATAAGATATCACTTAGAGAGGGAATGTAAAAACCGCTACACTTGAACTGAATTACAAAACAGAACAGAGTCACACGTTTAGGAAACACACTATGGCTGCTGAACGGGAAAGGTGAGGTGGGGTGATGCATAAAACAAGGGTTTCAAATTAGCTCCGATACCGTTCCATAAACCCAATATGTAAGAGACAAGACCTATTCCTTTTTCAGTGAACTGGACTCAACACCCCCTATTCACCGCACAAGAATATATCTGACTAGTAAGAATCTTCAAACCTATGTATTGATATCTCTCTGTAAGTGAGTCAAGGGGGTGTAAAGCGGCATAAACACAGCCGTGAAAAGCAGCTAAACCCCATTATAAAAATAAATTACTTTTCAAAACCCGTGAAACAAAGACAGTGAAAGAGAGAGAAATTCTTACAAAATTCGTTCAGGGGCTGTGATGCAACCTGGATTGACCATATCTAGACCCACAGCTGATTGAGACATAAGGGTGGACACTCTTGGGGCTGAGAGGTTCGGTGAGGTTGGGTGAGCCAACGCAGACCCTTTCAAGTAATACTGCATGGTACCCATCCCATGGGTCCCAAATCTCCAGGTTCAAGGGCATCTTCCTACGTCGAAAACAGGCATGAGAAACCCAGAAGATGGTACACCGTGTGATCGGGAAAGGTTTCTAAAACGCACCTCATTTCTCATCTCCTTTGCTCGGGTTCGCCATTCCAGCCGATTTACTAGCCATCTCCCTCCTTGGAGAATCAGCACCTTTAACCTCCTGTTCCGTACAGGTTGCAATTTGTCCTGAGGATGAACGGGAAGAGGGGGAACCAATGAGAGACTAGCTCTAGGTGTTGGGACAGGCACAGGTCACTCTATTTTCCCATCAGGAAGAAGAATTAAGCACAAGCTCAGCCTGCCCCCCAGAACCAGAAGAGGGCCTGAAGCAATCCTGCGCTTTTGCGGCCAGCTCCCAAAAAAGCGAGTTGAAAAATGGAGCTCAGGGGCACTGCAATTCACAAACCTGCAGAGTTTTAAATGATACCTCTCGTCCACAAATATATTAAGGGAAGGCAACGAAGAGGCTTTGAAAGCAAGGCAGAATTGCAGGAAACAGATTTCAGGAGGTAGATTCGACTCGCCTTGAAAGCACATGAAAAGCGGCAAAACGTGGACAATGATGCCCTTGGCCAAAAAGGGCGTATGCGTTTTTTCCTGAATATATTCAGGAAAAAACGCATACGCCCTTTTTGGCCAACCAAGCAACCTGGAAAGGCCAATCAGCGCTCCAAAGAAGTCTTGCTTCCCAGCGGGCAAAAGGGCCATGCGGAAAAAAGTGTCCAAACCAGAAATGCAGGACCGGCCATGGAGAAATGGGAGCCTTGCTACGCTGATGGGTGGGATGTAAATTGCCAACAGCCACTCTGGAGAAGTGTACGGTGTGTTCTGAAACATCTAAAAAACACAGCTTGGAGAGCATAGGGCACTTCCACTCATGGGCGTATAAATTGGGAAAACTAAAAATCAGCAAGACACAGGCACCCCAAAGTTTAGGGCTGCTCTGTGGACAAGAACCCCCACTTCATTACACCTTAAATATCCTAGGAAAGAGAAAAATGGATAAAGAAGTTGTGGTCCTCATGTACAATGGAATATCACTCAGCCATGAAATCCACGTCATAAGGCTAGTAGCAGCACGATGAGTGGATTTAGGTACGACGATTCTAAGTGAAATAAGTCACACAGAAAAAGACACTTATCATAAGATTTCACTTAGAGAGGGAATGTAAAAACCGCTACACTTGAACTGAATTACAAAACAGAACAGAGTCACACGTTTAGGAAACACACTATGGCTGCTGAACGGGAAAGGTGAGGTGGGGTGATGCATAAAACAAGGGTTTCAAATTAGCTCCGATACCGTTCCATAAACCCAATATGTAAGAGACAAGACCTATTCCTTTTTCAGTGAACTGGACTCAACACCCCCTATTCACCACACAAGAATATATCTGACTAGTAAGAATCTTCAAACCTGTGTATTGATATCTCTCTGTAAGTGAGTCAAGGGGGTGTAAAGCGGCATAAACACAGCCGTGAAAAGCAGCTAAACCCCATTATAAAAATAAATTACTTTTCAAAACCCGTGAAACAAAGACAGTGAAAGAGAGAGAAATTCTTACAAAATTCGTTCAGGGGCTGTGATGCAACCTGGATTGACCATATCTAGACCCACAGCTGATTGAGACATAAGGGTGGACACTCTTGGGGCTGAGAGGTTCGGTGAGGTTGGGTGAGCCAACGCAGACCCTTTCAAGTAGTACTGCATGGTACCCATCCCATGGGTCCCAAATCTCCAGGTTCAAGGGCATCTTCCTACGTCGAAAACAGGCATGAGAAACCCAGAAGATGGTACACCGTGTGATCGGGAAAGGTTTCTAAAACGCACCTCATTTCTCATCTCCTTTGCTCGGGTTCGCCATTCCAGCCGATTTACTAGCCATCTCCCTCCTTGGAGAATCAGCACCTTTAACCTCCTGTTCCGTACAGGTTGCAATTTGTCCTGAGGATGAACGGGAAGAGGGGGAACCAATGAGAGACTAGCTCTAGGTGTTGGGACAGGCACAGGTCACTCTATTTTCCCATCAGGAAGAAGAATTAAGCACAAGCTCAGCCTGCCCCCCAGAACCAGAAGAGGGCCTGAAGCAATCCTGCGCTTTGGCGGCCAGCTCCCAAAAAAGCGAGTTGAAAAATGGAGCTCAGGGGCACTGCAATTCACAAACCTGCAGAGTTTTAAATGATACCTCTCGTCCACAAATATATTAAGGGAAGGCAACGAAGAGGCTTTGAAAGCAAGGCAGAATTGCAGGAAACAGATTTCAGGAGGTAGATTCGAATCGCCTTGAAAGCACATGAAAAGCGGCAAAACGTGGACAATGATGCCCTTGGCCAAAAAGGGCGTATGCGTTTTTTCCTGAATATATTCAGGAAAAAACGCATACGCCCTTTTTGGCCAACCAAGCAACCTGGAAAGGCCAATCAGCGCTCCAAAGAAGTCTCGCTTCCCAGCGGGCAAAAGGGCCATGCGGAAAAAAGTGTCCAAACCAGAAATGCAGGACCGGCCATGGAGAAATGGGAGCCTTGCTACGCTGATGGGTGGGATGTAAATTGCCAACAGCCACTCTGGAGAAGTGTACGGTGTGTTCTGAAACATCTAAAAAACACAGCTTGGAGAGCATAGGGCACTTCCACTCATGGGCGTATAAATTGGGAAAACTAAAAATCAGCAAGACACAGGCACCCCAAAGTTTAGGGCTGCTCTGTTGACAAGAACCCCCACTTCATTACACCTTAAATATCCTAGGGAAGAGAAAAATGGATAAAGAAGTTGTGGTCCTCATGTACAATGGAATATCACTCAGCCATGAAATCAACGTCATAAGGCTAGTAGCAGCACGATGAGTGGATTTAGGTACGACGATTCTAAGTGAAATAAGTCACACAGAAAAAGACACTTATCATAAGATATCACTTCTAGAGGGAATGTAAAACCCGCTACACTTGAACTGAATTGCAAAACAGAACAGAGTCACACATTTAAGAAACACACTATGGCTGCTGAACGGGAAAGGTGAGGTGGGGTGGTGCATAAAACAAGGGTTTCAAATTAGCTCAGATACCGTTCCATAAACCCAATATGTAAGAGACAAGACCTATTCCTTTTTCAGTGAACTGGGCTCAACACCCCCTATTCACCGCACAAGAATATATCTGACTAGTAAGAATCTTCAAACCTATGTATTGATATCTCTCTGTAAGTGAGTCAAGGGGGTGTAAAGCGGCATAAACACAGCCGTGAAAAGCAGCTAAACCCCATTATAAAAATAAATTACTTTTCAAAACCCGTGAAACAAAGACAGTGAAAGAGAGAGAAATTCTTACAAAATTCGTTCAGGGGCTGTGATGCAACCTGGATTGACCATATCTAGACCCACAGCTGATTGAGACATAAGGGTGGACACTCTTGGGGCTGAGAGGTTCGGTGAGGTTGGGTGAGCCAACGCAGACCCTTTCAAGTAATACTGCATGGTACCCATCCCATGGGTCCCAAATCTCCAGGTTCAAGGGCATCTTCCTACGTCGAAAACAGGCATGAGAAACCCAGAAGATGGTACACCGTGTGATCGGGAAAGGTTTCTAAAACGCACCTCATTTCTCATCTCCTTTGCTCGGGTTCGCCATTCCAGCCGATTTACTAGCCATCTCCCTCCTTGGAGAATCAGCACCTTTAACCTCCTGTTCCGTACAGGTTGCAATTTGTCCTGAGGATGAACGGGAAGAGGGGGAACCAATGAGAGACTAGCTCTAGGTGTTGGGACAGGCACAGGTCACTCTATTTTCCCATCAGGAAGAAGAATTAAGCACAAGCTCAGCCTGCCCCCCAGAACCAGAAGAGGGCCTGAAGCAATCCAGCGCTTTTGCGGCCAGCTCCCAAAAAAGCGAGTTGAAAAATGGAGCTCTGGGGCACTGCAATTCACAAACCTGCAGAGTTTTAAATGATACCTCTCGTCCACAAATATATTAAGGGAAGGCAACGAAGAGGCTTTGAAAGCAAGGCAGAATTGCAGGAAACAGATTTCAGGAGGTAGATTCGAATCGCCTTGAAAGCGCATGAAAAGCGGCAAAACGTGGACAATGATGCCCTTGGCCAAAAAGGGCGTATGCGTTTTTTCCTGAATATATTCAGGAAAAAACGCATACGCCCTTTTTGGCCAACCAAGCAATCTGGAAAGGCCAATCAGCGCTCCAAAGAAGTCTCGCTTCCCAGCGGGCAAAAGGGCCATGCGGAAAAAAGTGTCCAAACCAGAAATGCAGGACCGGCCATGGAGAAATGGGAGCCTTGCTATGCTGATGGGTGGGATGTAAATTGCCAACAGCCACTCTGGAGAAGTGTACGGTGTGTTCTGAAACATCTAAAAAACACAGCTTGGAGAGCATAGGGCACTTCCACTCATGGGCGTATAAATTGGGAAAACTAAAAACCAGCAAGACACAGGCACCCCAAAGTTTAGGGCTGCTCTGTTGACAAGAACCCCCACTTCATTACACCTTAAATATCCTAGGAAAGCGAAAAATGGATAAAGAAGTTGTGGTCCTCATGTACAATGGAATATCACTCAGCCATGAAATCCACGTCATAAGGCTAGTAGCAGCACGATGAGTGGATTTAGGTACGACGATTCTAAGTGAAATAAGTCACACAGAAAAAGACACTTATCATAAGATATCACTTAGAGAGGGAATGTAAAAACCGCTACACTTGAACTGAATTACAAAACAGAACAGAGTCACACGTTCAGAAAACACACTATGGCTGCTGAACGGGAAAGGTGAGGTGGGGTGATGCATAAAACAAGGGTTTCAAATTAGCTCCGATACCGTTCCATAAACCCAATATATAAGAGACAAGACCTATTCCTTTTTCAGTGAACTGGACTCAACACCCCCTATTCACCGCACAAGAATATATCTGACTAGTAAGAATCTTCAAACCTATGTATTGATATCTCTCCGTAAGTGAGTCAAGGGGGTGTAAAGCGGCATAAACACAGCCGTGAAAAGCAGCTAAACCCCATTATAAAACTAAATTACTTTTCAAAACCCGTGAAACAAAGGCAGTGAAAGAGAGAGAAATTCTTACAAAATTCGTTCAGGGGCTGTGATGCAACCTGGATTGACCATATCTAGACCCACAGCTGATTGAGACATAAGGGTGGACACTCTTGGGGCTGAGAGGTTCGGTGAGGTTGGGTGAGCCAACGCAGACCCTTTCAAGTAATACTGCATGGTACCCATCCCATGGGTCCCAAATCTCCAGGTTCAAGGGCATCTTCCTACGTCGAAAACAGGCATGAGAAACCCAGAAGATGGTACACCGTGTGATCGGGAAAGGTTTCTAAAACGCACCTCATTTCTCATCTCCTTTGCTCGGGTTCGCCATTCCAGCCGATTTACTAGCCATCTCCCTCCTTGGAGAATCAGCACCTTTAACCTCCTGTTCCGTACAGGTTGCAATTTGTCCTGAGGATGAACGGGAAGAGGGGGAACCAATGAGAGACTAGCTCTAGGTGTTGGGACAGGCACAGGTCACTCTATTTTCCCATCAGGAAGAAGAATTAAGCACAAGCTCAGCCTGCCCCCCAGAACCAGAAGAGGGCCTGAAGCAATCCTGCGCTTTGGCGGCCAGCTCCCAAAAAAGCGAGTTGAAAAATGGAGCTCAGGGGCACTGCAATTCACAAACCTGCAGAGTTTTAAATGATACCTCTCGTCCACAAATATATTAAGGGAAGGCAACGAAGAGGCTTTGAAAGCAAGGCAGAATTGCAGGAAACAGATTTCAGGAGGTAGATTCGAATCGCCTTGAAAGCACATGAAAAGCGGCAAAACGTGGACAATGATGCCCTTGGCCAAAAAGGGCGTATGCGTTTTTTCCTGAATATATTCAGGAAAAAACGCATACGCCCTTTTTGGCCAACCAAGCAACCTGGAAAGGCCAATCAGCGCTCCAAAGAAGTCTCGCTTCCCAGCGGGCAAAAGGGCCATGCGGAAAAAAGTGTCCAAACCAGAAATGCAGGACCGGCCATGGAGAAATGGGAGCCTTGCTACGCTGATGGGTGGGATGTAAATTGCCAACAGCCACTCTGGAGAAGTGTACGGTGTGTCCTGAAACATCTAAAAAACACAGCTTGGAGAGCATAGGGCACTTCCACTCATGGGCGTATAAATTGGGAAAACTAAAAATCAGCAAGACACAGGCACCCCAAAGTTTAGGGCTGCTCTGTTGACAAGAACCCCCACTTCATTACACCTTAAATATCCTAAGAAAGAGAAAAATGGATAAAGAAGTTGTGGTCCTCATGTACAATGGAATATCACTCAGCCATGAAATCCACGTCATAAGGCTACTAGCAGCACGATGAGTGGACTTAGGTACGACGATTCTAAGTGAAATAAGTCACACAGAAAAAGACACTTATCATAAGATATCACTTAGAGACGGAATGTAAAAACCGCTACACTTGAACTGAATTACAAAACAGAACAGAGTCACACGTTTAGAAAACACACTATGGCTGCTGAACGGGAAAGGTGAGGTGGGGTGATGCATAAAACAAGGGTTTCAAATTAGCTCGGATACCGTTCCATAAACCCAATATGTAAGAGACAAGACCTATTCCTTTTTCAGTGAACTGTACTCAACACCCCCTATTCACCGCACAAGAATATATCTGACTAGTAAGAATCTTCAAACCTATGTATTGATATCTCTCCGTAAGTGTGTCAAGGGGGTGTAAAGCGGCATAAACACAGCCGTGAAAAGCAGCTAAACCCCATTATAAAAATAAATTACTAAAAAAAAAAAAAAAAAAAAAAAAAAAAAATAAATAAATAAATAAATTACTTTTCAAAACCCGTGAAACAAAGACAGTGAAAGAGAGAGAAATTCTTACAAAATTCGTTCAGGGGCTGTGATGCAACCTGGATTGACCATATCTAGACCCACAGCTGATTGAGACATAAGGGTGGACACTCTTGGGGCTGAGAGGTTCGGTGAGGTTGGGTGAGCCAACGCAGACCCTTTCAAGTAATACTGCATGGTACCCATCCCATGGGTCCCAAATCTCCAGGTTCAAGGGCATCTTCCTACGTCGAAAACAGGCATGAGAAACCCAGAAGATGGTACACCGTGTGATCGGGAAAGGTTTCTAAAACGCACCTCATTTCTCATCTCCTTTGCTCGGGTTCGCCATTCCAGCCGATTTACTAGCCATCTCCCTCCTTGGAGAATCAGCACCTTTAACCTCCTGTTCCGTACAGGTTGCAATTTGTCCTGAGGATGAACGGGAAGAGGGGGAACCAATGAGAGACTAGCTCTAGGTGTTGGGACAGGCACAGGTCACTCTATTTTCCCATCAGGAAGAAGAATTAAGCACAAGCTCAGCCTGCCCCCCAGAACCAGAAGAGGGCCTGAAGCAATCCTGCGCTTTGGCGGCCAGCTCCCAAAAAAGCGAGTTGAAAAATGGAGCTCAGGGGCACTGCAATTCACAAACCTGCAGAGTTTTAAATGATACCTCTCGTCCACAAATATATTAAGGGAAGGCAACGAAGAGGCTTTGAAAGCAAGGCAGAATTGCAGGAAACAGATTTCAGGAGGTAGATTCGAATCGCCTTGAAAGCACATGAAAAGCGGCAAAACGTGGACAATGATGCCCTTGGCCAAAAAGGGCGTATGCGTTTTTTCCTGAATATATTCAGGAAAAAACGCATACGCCCTTTTTGGCCAACCAAGCAACCTGGAAAGGCCAATCAGCGCTCCAAAGAAGTCTCGCTTCCCAGCGGGCAAAAGGGCCATGCGGAAAAAAGTGTCCAAACCAGAAATGCAGGACCGGCCATGGAGAAATGGGAGCCTTGCTACGCTGATGGGTGGGATGTAAATTGCCAACAGCCACTCTGGAGAAGTGTACGGTGTGTTCTGAAACATCTAAAAAACACAGCTTGGAGAGCATAGGGCACTTCCACTCATGGGCGTATAAATTGGGAAAACTAAAAATCAGCAAGACACAGGCACCCCAAAGTTTAGGGCTGCTCTGTTGACAAGAACCCCCACTTCATTACACCTTAAATATCCTAAGAAAGAGAAAAATGGATAAAGAAGTTGTGGTCCTCATGTACAATGGAATATCACTCAGCCATGAAATCCACGTCATAAGGCTACTAGCAGCACGATGAGTGGACTTAGGTACGACGATTCTAAGTGAAATAAGTCACACAGAAAAAGACACTTATCATAAGATATCACTTAGAGACGGAATGTAAAAACCGCTACACTTGAACTGAATTACAAAACAGAACAGAGTCACACGTTTAGAAAACACACTATGGCTGCTGAACGGGAAAGGTGAGGTGGGGTGATGCATAAAACAAGGGTTTCAAATTAGCTCGGATACCGTTCCATAAACCCAATATGTAAGAGACAAGACCTATTCCT
The DNA here is from genome assembly GCF_949987535.1 of Balaenoptera acutorostrata. Classification (NCBI taxonomy): domain Eukaryota; kingdom Metazoa; phylum Chordata; class Mammalia; order Artiodactyla; family Balaenopteridae; genus Balaenoptera; species Balaenoptera acutorostrata. The sequence continues at coordinate 35,615 of NW_026646826.1, read as the reverse complement.
TTTTCAGTGAACTGTACTCAACACCCCCTATTCACCGCACAAGAATATATCTGACTAGTAAGAATCTTCAAACCTATGTATTGATATCTCTCCGTAAGTGTGTCAAGGGGGTGTAAAGCGGCATAAACACAGCCGTGAAAAGCAGCTAAACCCCATTATAAAAATAAATTACAAAAAAAAAAAAAAAAAAAAAAAAAAAAATAAATAAATAAATAAATAAATAAATAAATAAATTACTTTTCAAAACCCGTGAAACAAAGACAGTGAAAGAGAGAGAAATTCTTACAAAATTCGTTCAGGGGCTGTGATGCAACCTGGATTGACCATATCTAGACCCACAGCTGATTGAGACATAAGGGTGGACACTCTTGGGGCTGAGAGGTTCGGTGAGGTTGGGTGAGCCAACGCAGACCCTTTCAAGTAATACTGCATGGTACCCATCCCATGGGTCCCAAATCTCCAGGTTCAAGGGCATCTTCCTACGTCGAAAACAGGCATGAGAAACCCAGAAGATGGTACACCGTGTGATCGGGAAAGGTTTCTAAAACGCACCTCATTTCTCATCTCCTTTGCTCGGGTTCGCCATTCCAGCCGATTTACTAGCCATCTCCCTCCTTGGAGAATCAGCACCTTTAACCTCCTGTTCCGTACAGGTTGCAATTTGTCCTGAGGATGAACGGGAAGAGGGGGAACCAATGAGAGACTAGCTCTAGGTGTTGGGACAGGCACAGGTCACTCTATTTTCCCATCAGGAAGAAGAATTAAGCACAAGCTCAGCCTGCCCCCCAGAACCAGAAGAGGGCCTGAAGCAATCCTGCGCTTTTGCGGCCAGCTCCCAAAAAAGCGAGTTGAAAAATGGAGCTCAGGGGCACTGCAATTCACAAACCTGCAGAGTTTTAAATGATACCTCTCGTCCACAAATATATTAAGGGAAGGCAACGAAGAGGCTTTGAAAGCAAGGCAGAATTGCAGGAAACAGATTTCAGGAGGTAGATTCGAATCGCCTTGAAAGCACATGAAAAGCGGCAAAACGTGGACAATGATGCCCTTGGCCAAAAAGGGCGTATGCGTTTTTTCCTGAATATATTCAGGAAAAAACGCATACGCCCTTTTTGGCCAACCAAGCACCCTGGAAAGGCCAATCAGCGCTCCAAAGAAGTCTCGCTTCCCAGCGGGCAAAAGGGCCATGCGGAAAAAAGTGTCCAAACCAGAAATGCAGGACCGGCCATGGAGAAATGGGAGCCTTGCTACGCTGATGGGTGGGATGTAAATTGCCAACAGCCACTCTGGAGAAGTGTACGGTGTGTTCTGAAACATCTAAAAAACACAGCTTGGAGAGCATAGGGCACTTCCACTCATGGGCGTATAAATTGGGAAAACTAAAAATCAGCAAGACACAGGCACCCCAAAGTTTAGAGCTGCTCTGTTGACAAGAACCCCCACTTCATTACACCTTAAATATCCTAAGAAAGAGAAAAATGGATAAAGAAGTTGTGGTCCTCATGTACAATGGAATATCACTCAGCCATGAAATCCACGTCATAAGGCTAGTAGCAGCACGATGAGTGGATTTAGGTACGACGATTCTAAGTGAAATAAGGCACACAGAAAAAGACACTTATCATAAGATATCACTTAGAGAGGGAATGTAAAAACCGCCTACACTTGAACTGAATTACAAAACAGAACAGAGTCACACGTTTAGAAAACACACTATGGCTGCTGAACAGGAAAGGTGAGGTGGGGTGATGCATAAAACAAGGGTTTCAAATTAGCTCCGATACCGTTCCATAAACCCAATATGTAAGAGACAAGACCTATTCCTTTTTCAGTGAACTGGACTCAACACCCCCTATTCACCGCACAAGAATATATCTGACTAGTAAGAATCTTCAAACCTATGTATTGATATCTCTCTGTAAGTGAGTCAAGGGGGTGTAAAGCGGCATAAACACAGCCGTGAAAAGCAGCTAAACCCCATTATAAAAATAAATTACTTTTCAAAACCCGTGAAACAAAGGCAGTGAAAGAGAGAGAAATTCTTACAAAATTCGTTCAGGGGCTGTGATGCAACCTGGATTGACCATATCTAGACCCACAGCTGATTGAGACATAAGGGTGGACACTCTTGGGGCTGAGAGGTTCGGTGAGGTTGGGTGAGCCAACGCAGACCCTTTCAAGTAATACTGCATGGTACCCATCCCATGGGTCCCAAATCTCCAGGTTCAAGGGCATCTTCCTACGTCGAAAACAGGCATGAGAAACCCAGAAGATGGTACACCGTGTGATCGGGAAAGGTTTCTAAAACGCACCTCATTTCTCATCTCCTTTGCTCGGGTTCGCCATTCCAGCCGATTTACTAGCCATCTCCCTCCTTGGAGAATCAGCACCTTTAACCTCCTGTTCCGTACAGGTTGCAATTTGTCCTGAGGATGAACGGGAAGAGGGGGAACCAATGAGAGACTAGCTCTAGGTGTTGGGACAGGCACAGGTCACTCTATTTTCCCATCAGGAAGAAGAATTAAGCACAAGCTCAGCCTGCCCCCCAGAACCAGAAGAGGGCCTGAAGCAATCCTGCGCTTTTGCGGCCAGCTCCCAAAAAAGCGAGTTGAAAAATGGAGCTCAGGGGCACTGCAATTCACAAACCTGCAGAGTTTTAAATGATACCTCTCGTCCACAAATATATTAAGGGAAGGCAACGAAGAGGCTTTGAAAGCAAGGCAGAATTGCAGGAAACAGATTTCAGGAGGTAGATTCGAATCGCCTTGAAAGCACATGAAAAGCGGCAAAACGTGGACAATGATGCCCTTGGCCAAAAAGGGCGTATGCGTTCTTTCCTGAATATATTCAGGAAAAAACGCATACGCCCTTTTTGGCCAACCAAGCAACCTGGAAAGGCCAATCAGCGCTCCAAAGAAGTCTCGCTTCCCAGCGGGCAAAAGGGCCATGCGGAAAAAAGTGTCCAAACCAGAAATGCAGGACCGGCCATGGAGAAATGGGAGCCTTGCTACGCTGATGGGTGGGATGTAAATTGCCAACAGCCACTCTGGAGAAGTGTACGGTGTGTTCTGAAACATCTAAAAAACACAGCTTGGAGAGCATAGGGCACTTCCACTCATGGGCGTATAAATTGGGAAAACTAAAAATCAGCAAGACACAGGCACCCCAAAGTTTAGGGCTGCTCTGTTGACAAGAACCCCCACTTCATTACACCTTAAATATCCTAGGAAAGAGAAAAATGGACAAAGAAGTGGTAGTCCTCATGTACAATGGAATATCACTCAGCCATGAAATCCACGTCATAAGGCTAGTAGCAGCACGATGAGTGGATTTAGGTACGACGATTCTAAGTGAAATAAGTCACACAGAAAAAGACACTTATCATAAGATATCACTTAGAGAGGGAATGTAAAAACCGCTACACTTGAACTGAATTACAAAACAGAACAGAGTCACACGTTCAGAAAACACACTATGGCTGCTGAACGGGAAAGGTGAGGTGGGGTGATGCATAAAACAAGGGTTTCAAATTAGCTCGGATACCGTTCCATAAACCCAATATGTAAGAGACAAGACCTATTCCTTTTTCAGTGAACTGGACTCAACACCCCCTATTCACCGCACAAGAATATATCTGACTAGTAAGAATCTTCAAACCTATGTATTGATATCTCTCTGTAAGTGAGTCAAGGGGGTGTAAAGCGGCATAAACACAGCCGTGAAAAGCAGCTAAACCCCATTATAAAAATAAATTACTTTTCAAAACCCGTGAAACAAAGGCAGTGAAAGAGAGAGAAATTCTTACAAAATTCGTTCAGGGGCTGTGATGCAACCTGGATTGACCATATCTAGACCCACAGCTGATTGAGACATAAGGGTGGACACTCTTGGGGCTGAGAGGTTCGGTGAGGTTGGGTGAGCCAACGCAGACCCTTTCAAGTAATACTGCATGGTACCCATCCCATGGGTCCCAAATCTCCAGGTTCAAGGGCATCTTCCTACGTCGAAAACAGGCATGAGAAACCCAGAAGATGGTACACCGTGTGATCGGGAAAGGTTTCTAAAACGCACCTCATTTCTCATCTCCTTTGCTCGGGTTCGCCATTCCAGCCGATTTACTAGCCATCTCCCTCCTTGGAGAATCAGCACCTTTAACCTCCTGTTCCGTACAGGTTGCAATTTGTCCTGAGGATGAACGGGAAGAGGGGGAACCAATGAGAGACTAGCTCTAGGTGTTGGGACAGGCACAGGTCACTCTATTTTCCCATCAGGAAGAAGAATTAAGCACAAGCTCAGCCTGCCCCCCAGAACCAGAAGAGGGCCTGAAGCAATCCTGCGCTTTTGCGGCCAGCTCCCAAAAAAGCGAGTTGAAAAATGGAGCTCAGGGGCACTGCAATTCACAAACCTGCAGAGTTTTAAATGATACCTCTCGTCCACAAATATATTAAGGGAAGGCAACGAAGAGGCTTTGAAAGCAAGGCAGAATTGCAGGAAACAGATTTCAGGAGGTAGATTCGAATCGCCTTGAAAGCACATGAAAAGCGGCAAAACGTGGACAATGATGCCCTTGGCCAAAAAGGGCGTATGCGTTTTTTCCTGAATATATTCAGGAAAAAACGCATACGCCCTTTTTGGCCAACCAAGCAACCTGGAAAGGCCAATCAGCGCTCCAAAGAAGTCTCGCTTCCCAGCGGGCAAAAGGGCCATGCGGAAAAAAGTGTCCAAACCAGAAATGAAGGACCGGCCATGGAGAAATGGGAGCCTTGCTACGCTGATGGGTGGGATGTAAATTGCCAACAGCCACTCTGGAGAAGTGTACGGTGTGTTCTGAAACATCTAAAAAACACAGCTTGGAGAGCATAGGGCACTTCCACTCATGGGCGTATAAATTGGGAAAACTAAAAATCAGCAAGACACAGGCACCCCAAAGTTTAGGGCTGCTCTGTTGACAAGAACCCCCACTTCATTACACCTTAAATATCCTAGGAAAGAGAAAAATGGATAAAGAAGTGGTGGTCCTCATGTACAATGGAATATCACTCAGCCATGAAATCCACGTCATAAGGCTAGTAGCAGCACGATGAGTGGATTTAGGTACGACGATTCTAAGTGAAATAAGTCACACAGAAAAAGACACTTATCATAAGATATCACTTAGAGAGGGAATGTAAAAACCGCTACACTTGAACTGAATTACAAAACAGAACAGAGTCACACGTTCAGAAAACACACTATGGCTGCTGAACGGGAAAGGTGAGGTGGGGTGATGCATAAAACAAGGGTTTCAAATTAGCTCCGATACCGTTCCATAAACCCAATATGTAAGAGACAAGACCTATTCCTTTTTCAGTGAACTGGACTCAACACCCCCTATTCACCGCACAAGAATATATCTGACTAGTAAGAATCTTCAAACCTATGTATTGATATCTCTCTGTAAGTGAGTCAAGGGGGTGTAAAGCGGCATAAACACAGCCGTGAAAAGCAGCTAAACCCCATTATAAAAATAAATTACTTTTCAAAACCCGTGAAACAAAGGCAGTGAAAGAGAGAGAAATTCTTACAAAATTCGTTCAGGGGCTGTGATGCAACCTGGATTGACCATATCTAGACCCACAGCTGATTGAGACATAAGGGTGGACACTCTTGGGGCTGAGAGGTTCGGTGAGGTTGGGTGAGCCAACGCAGACCCTTTCAAGTAATACTGCATGGTACCCATCCCATGGGTCCCAAATCTCCAGGTTCAAGGGCATCTTCCTACGTCGAAAACAGGCATGAGAAACCCAGAAGATGGTACACCGTGTGATCGGGAAAGGTTTCTAAAACGCACCTCATTTCTCATCTCCTTTGCTCGGGTTCGCCATTCCAGCCGATTTACTAGCCATCTCCCTCCTTGGAGAATCAGCACCTTTAACCTCCTGTTCCGTACAGGTTGCAATTTGTCCTGAGGATGAACGGGAAGAGGGGGAACCAATGAGAGACTAGCTCTAGGGGTTGGGACAGGCACAGGTCACTCTATTTTCCCATCAGGAAGAAGAATTAAGCACAAGCTCAGCCTGCCCCCCAGAACCAGAAGAGGGCCTGAAGCAATCCTGCGCTTTTGCGGCCAGCTCCCAAAAAAGCGAGTTGAAAAATGGAGCTCAGGGGCACTGCAATTCACAAACCTGCAGAGTTTTAAATGATACCTCTCGTCCACAAATATATTAAGGGAAGGCAACGAAGAGGCTTTGAAAGCAAGGCAGAATTGCAGGAAACAGATTTCAGGAGGTAGATTCGAATCGCCTTGAAAGCACATGAAAAGCGGCAAAACGTGGACAATGATGCCCTTGGCCAAAAAGGGCGTATGCGTTTTTTCCTGAATATATTCAGGAAAAAACGCATACGCCCTTTTTGGCCAACCAAGCAACCTGGAAGGGCCAATCAGCGCTCCAAAGAAGTCTCGCTTCCCAGCGGGCAAAAGGGCCATGCGGAAAAAAGTGTCCAAACCAGAAATGCAGGACCGGCCATGGAGAAATGGGAGCCTTGCTACGCTGATGGGTGGGATGTAAATTGCCAACAGCCACTCTGGAGAAGTGTACGGTGTGTTCTGAAACATCTAAAAAACACAGCTTGGAGAGCATAGGGCACTTCCACTCATGGGCGTATAAATTGGGAAAACTAAAAATCAGCAAGACACAGGCACCCCAAAGTTTAGGGCTGCTCTGTTGACAAGAACCCCCACTTCATTACACCTTAAATATCCTAGGAAAGAGAAAAATGGATAAAGAAGTTGTGGTCCTCATGTACAATGGAATATCACTCAGCCATGAAATCCACGTCATAAGGCTAGTAGCAGCACGATGAGTGGATTTAGGTACGACGATTCTAAGTGAAATAAGTCACACAGAAAAAGACACTTATCATAAGATATCACTTAGAGAGGGAATGTAAAAACCGCTACACTTGAACTGAATTACAAAACAGAACAGAGTCACACGTTCAGAAAACACACTATGGCTGCTGAACGGGAAAGGTGAGGTGGGGTGATGCATAAAACAAGGGTTTCAAATTAGCTCCGATACCGTTCCATAAACCCAATATGTAAGAGACAAGACCTATTCCTTTTTCAGTGAACTGGACTCAACACCCCCTATTCACCGCACAAGAATATATCTGTCTAGTAAGAATCTGCAAACCTATGTATTGATATCTCTCTGTAAGTGAGTCAAGGGGGTGTAAAGCGGCATAAACACAGCCGTGAAAAGCAGCTAAACCCCATTATAAAAATAAATTACTTTTCAAAACCCGTGAAACAAAGGCAGTGAAAGAGAGAGAAATTCTTACAAAATTCGTTCAGGGGCTGTGATGCAACCTGGATTGACCATATCTAGACCCACAGCTGATTGAGACATAAGGGTGGACACTCTTGGGGCTGAGAGGTTCGGTGAGGTTGGGTGAGCCAACGCAGACCCTTTCAAGTAATACTGCATGGTACCCATCCCATGGGTCCCAAATCTCCAGGTTCAAGGGCATCTTCCTACGTCGAAAACAGGCATGAGAAACCCAGAAGATGGTACACCGTGTGATCGGGAAAGGCTTCTAAAACGCACCTCATTTCTCATCTCCTTTGCTCGGGTTCGCCATTCCAGCCGAGTTACTAGCCATCTCCCTCCTTGGAGAATCAGCACCTTTAACCTCCTGTTCCGTACAGGTTGCAATTTGTCCTGAGGATGAACGGGAAGAGGGGGAACCAATGAGAGACTAGCTCTAGGGGTTGGGACAGGCACAGGTCACTCTATTTTCCCATCAGGAAGAAGAATTAAGCACAAGCTCAGCCTGCCCCCCAGAACCAGAAGAGGGCCTGAAGCAATCCTGCGCTTTTGCGGCCAGCTCCCAAAAAAGCGAGTTGAAAAATGGAGCTCAGGGGCACTGCAATTCACAAACCTGCAGAGTTTTAAATGATACCTCTCGTCCACAAATATATTAAGGGAAGGCAACGAAGAGGCTTTGAAAGCAAGGCAGAATTGCAGGAAACAGATTTCAGGAGGTAGATTCGAATCGCCTTGAAAGCACATGAAAAGCGGCAAAACGTGGACAATGATGCCCTTGGCCAAAAAGGGCGTATGCGTTTTTTCCTGAATATATTCAGGAAAAAACGCATACGCCCTTTTTGGCCAACCAAGCAACCTGGAAAGGCCAATCAGCGCTCCAAAGAAGTCTCGCTTCCCAGCGGGCAAAAGGGCCATGCGGAAAAAAGTGTCCAAACCAGAAATGCAGGACCGGCCATGGAGAAATGGGAGCCTTGCTACGCTGATGGGTGGGATGTAAATTGCCAAAAGCCACTCTGGAGAAGTGTACGGTGTGTTCTGAAACATCTAAAAAACACAGCTTGGAGAGCATAGGGCACTTCCACTCATGGGCGTATAAATTGGGAAAACTAAAAATCAGCAAGACACAGGCACCCCAAAGTTTAGGGCTGCTCTGTTGACAAGAACCCCCACTTCATTACACCTTAAATATCCTAGGAAAGAGAAAAATGGATAAAGAAGTTGTGGTCCTCATGTACAATGGAATATCACTCAGCCATGAAATCCACGTCATAAGGCTAGTAGCAGCACGATGAGTGGATTTAGGTACGACGATTCTAAGTGAAATAAGTCACACAGAAAAAGACACTTATCATAAGATATCACTTAGAGAGGGAATGTAAAAACCGCTACACTTGAACTGAATTACAAAACAGAACAGAGTCACACGTTCAGAAAACACACTATGGCTGCTGAACGGGAAAGGTGAGGTGGGGTGATGCATAAAACAAGGGTTTCAAATTAGCTCCGATACCGTTCCATAAACCCAATATGTAAGAGACAAGACCTATTCCTTTTTCAGTGAACTGGACTCAACACCCCCTATTCACCGCACAAGAATATATCTGACTAGTAAGAATCTGCAAACCTATGTATTGATATCTCTCTGTAAGTGAGTCAAGGGGGTGTAAAGCGGCATAAACACAGCCGTGAAAAGCAGCTAAACCCCATTATAAAAATAAATTACTTTTCAAAACCCGTGAAACAAAGGCAGTGAAAGAGAGAGAAATTCTTACAAAATTCGTTCAGGGGCTGTGATGCAACCTGGATTGACCATATCTAGACCCACAGCTGATTGAGACATAAGGGTGGACACTCTTGGGGCTGAGAGGTTCGGTGAGGTTGGGTGAGCCAACGCAGACCCTTTCAAGTAATACTGCATGGTACCCATCCCATGGGTCCCAAATCTCCAGGTTCAAGGGCATCTTCCTACGTCGAAAACAGGCATGAGAAACCCAGAAGATGGTACACCGTGTGATCGGGAAAGGTTTCTAAAACGCACCTCATTTCTCATCTCCTTTGCTCGGGTTCGCCATTCCAGCCGATTTACTAGCCATCTCCCTCCTGGGAGAATCAGCACCTTTAACCTCCTGTTCCGTACAGGTTGCAATTTGTCCTGAGGATGAACGGGAAGAGGGGGAACCAATGAGAGACTAGCTCTAGGTGTTGGGACAGGCACAGGTCACTCTATTTTCCCATCAGGAAGAAGAATTAAGCACAAGCTCAGCCTGCCCCCCAGAACCAGAAGAGGGCCTGAAGCAATCCTGCGCTTTTGCGGCCAGCTCCCAAAAAAGCGAGTTGAAAAATGGAGCTCAGGGGCACTGCAATTCACAAACCTGCAGAGTTTTAAATTATACCTCTCGTCCACAAATATATTAAGGGAAGGCAACGAAGAGGCTTTGAAAGCAAGGCAGAATTGCAGGAAACAGATTTCAGGAGGTAGATTCGAATCGCCTTGAAAGCACATGAAAAGCGGCAAAACGTGGACAATGATGCCCTTGGCCAAAAAGGGCGTATGCGTTTTTTCCTGAATATATTCAGGAAAAAACGCATACGCCCTTTTTGGCCAACCAAGCAACCTGGAAAGGCCAATCAGCGCTCCAAAGAAGTCTCGCTTCCCAGCGGGCAAAAGGGCCATGCGGAAAAAAGTGTCCAAACCAGAAATGCAGGACCGGCCATGGAGAAATGGGAGCCTTGCTACGCTGATGGGTGGGATGTAAATTGCCAAAAGCCACTCTGGAGAAGTGTACGGTGTGTTCTGAAACATCTAAAAAACACAGCTTGGAGAGCATAGGGCACTTCCACTCATGGGCGTATAAATTGGGAAAACTAAAAATCAGCAAGACACAGGCACCCCAAAGTTTAGGGCTGCTCTGTTGACAAGAACCCCCACTTCATTACACCTTAAATATCCTAGGAAAGAGAAAAATGGATAAAGAAGTGGTGGTCCTCATGTACAATGGAATATCACTCAGCCATGAAATCCACGTCATAAGGCTAGTAGCAGCACGATGAGTGGATTTAGGTACGACGATTCTAAGTGAAATAAGTCACACAGAAAAAGACACTTATCATAAGATATCACTTAGAGAGGGAATGTAAAAACCGCTACACTTGAACTGAATTACAAAACAGAACAGAGTCACACGTTTAGAAAACACACTATGGCTGCTGAACGGGAAAGGTGAGGTGGGGTGATGCATAAAACAAGGGTTTCAAATTAGCTCAGATACCGTTCCATAAACCCAATATGTAAGAGACAAGACCAATTCCTTTTTCAGTGAACTGGACTCAACACCCCCTATTCACCACACAAGGATATATCTGACTAGTAAGAATCTTCAAACCTATGTATTGATATCTCTCTGTAAGTGAGTCAAGGGGGTGTAAAGCGGCATAAACACAGCCGTGAAAAGCAGCTAAACCCCATTATAAAAATAAATTACTTTTCAATACCCGTGAAACAAAGACAGTGAAAGAGACAGAAATTCTTACAAAATTCGTTCAGGGGCTGTGATGCAAGCTGGATTGACCATATCTAGACCCACAGCTGATTGAGACATAAGGGTGGACACTCTTGGGGCTGAGAGGTTCGGTGAGGTTGGGTGAGCCAACGCAGACCCTTTCAAGTAATACTGCATGGTACCCATCCCATGGGTCCCAAATCTCCAGGTTCAAGGGCATCTTCCTACGTCGAAAACAGGCATGAGAAACCCAGAAGATGGTACACCGTGTGATCGGGAAAGGTTTCTAAAACGCACCTCATTTCTCATCTCCTTTGCTCGGGTTCGCCATTCCAGCCGATTTACTAGCCATCTCCCTCCTTGGAGAATCAGCACCTTTAACCTCCTGTTCCGTACAGGTTGCAATTTGTCCTGAGGATGAATGGGAAGAGGGGGAACCAATGAGAGACTAGCTCTAGGTGTTGGGACAGGCACAGGTCACTCTATTTTCCCATCAGGAAGAAGAATTAAGCACAAGCTCAGCCTGCCCCCCAGAACCAGAAGAGGGCCTGAAGCAATCCTGCGCTTTTGCGGCCAGCTCCCAAAAAAGCGAGTTGAAAAATGGAGCTCAGGGGCACTGCAATTCACAAACCTGCAGAGTTTTAAATGATACCTCTCGTCCACAAATATATTAAGGGAAGGCAACGAAGAGGCTTTGAAAGCAAGGCAGAATTGCAGGAAACAGATTTCAGGAGGTAGATTCGAATCGCCTTGAAAGCACATGAAAAGCGGCAAAACGTGGACAATGATGCCCTTGGCCAAAAAGGGCGTATGCGTTTTTTCCTGAATATATTCAGGAAAAAACGCATACGCCCTTTTTGGCCAACCAAGCAACCTGGAAAGGCCAATCAGCGCTCCAAAGAAGTCTCGCTTCCCAGCGGGCAAAAGGGCCATGCGGAAAAAAGTGTCCAAACCAGAAATGCAGGACCGGCCATGGAGAAATGGGAGCCTTGCTACGCTGATGGGTGGGATGTAAATTGCCAACAGCCACTCTGGAGAAGTGTACGGTGTGTTCTGAAACATCTAAAAAACACAGCTTGGAGAGCATAGGGCACTTCCACTCATGGGCGTATAAATTGGGAAAACTAAAAATCAGCAAGACACAGGCACCCCAAAGTTTAGGGCTGCTCTGTGGACAAGAACCCCCACTTCATTACACCTTAAATATCCTAGGAAAGAGAAAAATGGATAAAGAAGTTGGGGTCCTCATGTACAATGGAATATCACTCAGCCATGAAATCCACGTCATAAGGCTAGTAGCAGCACGATGAGTGGATTTAGGTACGACGATTCTAAGTGAAATAAGTCACACAGAAAACGACACTTATCATAAGATATCACTTAGAGAGGGAATGTAAAAACCGCTACACTTGAACTGAATTACAAAACAGAACAGAGTCACACGTTTAGAAAACACACTATGGCTGCTGAACGGGAAAGGTGAGGTGGGGTGATGCATAAAACAAGGGTTTCAAATTAGCTCAGATACCGTTCCATAAACCCAATATGTAAGAGACAAGACCTATTCCTTTTTAAGTGAACTGGACTCAACACCCCCTATTCACCGCACAAGAATATATCTGACTAGTAAGAATCTTCAAACCTATGTATTGATATCTCTCTGTAAGTGAGTCAAGGGGGTGTAAAGCGGCATAAACACAGCCGTGAAAAGCAGCTAAACCCCATTATAAAAATAAATTACTTTTCAATACCCGTGAAACAAAGACAGTGAAAGAGAGAGAAATTCTTACAAAATTCGTTCAGGGGCTGTGATGCAACCTGGATTGACCATATCTAGACCCACAGCTGATTGAGACATAAGGGTGGACACTCTTGGGGCTGAGAGGTTCGGTGAGGTTGGGTGAGCCAACGCAGACCCTTTCAAGTAATACTGCATGGTACCCATCCCATGGGTCCCAAATCTCCAGGTTCAAGGGCATCTTCCTACGTCGAAAACAGGCATGAGAAACCCAGAAGATGGTACACCGTGTGATCGGGAAAGGTTTCTAAAATGCACCTCATTTCTCATCTCCTTTGCTCGGGTTCGCCATTCCAGCCGATTTACTAGCCATCTCCCTCCTTGGAGAATCAGCACCTTTAACCTCCTGTTCCGTACAGGTTGCAATTTGTCTTGAGGATGAAGGGGAAGAGGGGGAACCAATGAGAGACTAGCTCTAGGTGTTGGGACAGGCACAGGTCACTCTATTTTCCCATCAGGAAGAAGAATTAAGCACAAGCTCAGCCTGCCCCCCAGAACCAGAAGAGGGCCTGAAGCAATCCTGCGCTTTTGCGGCCAGCTCCCAAAAAAGCGAGTTGAAAAATGGAGCTCAGGGGCACTGCAATTCACAAACCTGCAGAGTTTTAAATGATACCTCTCGTCCACAAATATATTAAGGGAAGGCAACGAAGAGGCTTTGAAAGCAAGGCAGAATTGCAGGAAACAGATTTCAGGAGGTAGATTCGAATCGCCTTGAAAGCACATGAAAAGCGGCAAAACGTGGACAATGATGCCCTTGGCCAAAAAGGGCGTATGCGTTTTTTCCTGAATATATTCAGGAAAAAACGCATACGCCCTTTTTGGCCAACCAAGCAACCTGGAAAGGCCAATCAGCGCTCCAAAGAAGTCTCGCTTCCCAGCGGGCAAAAGGGCCATGCGGAAAAAAGTGTCCAAACCAGAAATGCAGGACCGGCCATGGAGAAATGGGAGCCTTGCTACGCTGATGGGTTGGATGTAACTTGCCAACAGCCACTCTGGAGAAGTGTACGGTGTGTTCTGAAACATCTAAAAAACACAGCTTGGAGAGCATAGGGCACTTCCACTCATGGGCGTATAAATTGGGAAAACTAAAAATCAGCAAGACACAGGCACCCCAAAGTTTAGGGCTGCTCTGTTGACAAGAACCCCCACTTCATTACACCTTAAATATCCTAGGAAAGAGAAAAATGGATAAAGAAGTGGTGGTCCTCATGTACAATGGAATATCACTCAGCCATGAAATCCACGTCATAAGGCTAGTAGCAGCACGATGAGTGGATTTAGGTACGACGATTCTAAGTGAAATAAGTCACACAGAAAAAGACACTTATCATAAGATATCACTTAGAGAGGGAATGTAAAAACCGCTACACTTGAACTGAATTACAAAACAGAACAGAGTCACACGTTCAGAAAACACACTATGGCTGCTGAACGGGAAAGGTGAGGTGGGGTGATGCATAAAACAAGGGTTTCAAATTAGCTCAGATACCGTTCCATAAACCCAATATGTAAGAGACAAGACCTATTCCTTTTTCAGTGAACTGGACTCAACACCCCCTATTCACCGCACAAGGATATATCTGACTAGTAAGAATCTTCAAACCTATGTATTGATATCTCTCTGTAAGTGAGTCAAGGGGGTGTAAAGCGGCATAAACACAGCCGTGAAAAGCAGCTAAACCCCATTATAAAAATAAATTACTTTTCAAAACCCGTGAAACAAAGACAGTGAAAGAGAGAGAAATTCTTACAAAATTCGTTCAGGGGCTGTGATGCAACCTGGATTGACCATATCTAGACCCACAGCTGATTGAGACATAAGGGTGGACACTCTTGGGGCTGAGAGGTTCGGTGAGGTTGGGTGAGCCAACGCAGACCCTTTCAAGTAATACTGCATGGTACCCATCCCATGGGTCCCAAATCTCCAGGTTCAAGGGCATCTTCCTACGTCGAAAACAGGCATGAGAAACCCAGAAGATGGTACACCGTGTGATCGGGAAAGGTTTCTAAAACGCACCTCATTTCTCATCTCCTTTGCTCGGGTTCGCCATTCCAGCCGATTTACTAGCCATCTCCCTCCTTGGAGAATCAGCACCTTTAACCTCCTGTTCCGTACAGGTTGCAATTTGTCCTGAGGATGAAGGGGAAGAGGGGGAACCAATGAGAGACTAGCTCTAGGTGTTGGGACAGGCACAGGTCACTCTATTTTCCCATCAGGAAGAAGAATTAAGCACAAGCTCAGCCTGCCCCCCAGAACCAGAAGAGGGCCTGAAGCAATCCTGCGCTTTTGCGGCCAGCTCCCAAAAAAGCGAGTTGAAAAATGGAGCTCAGGGGCACTGCAATTCACAAACCTGCAGAGTTTTAAATGATACCTCTCGTCCACAAATATATTAAGGGAAGGCAACGAAGAGGCTTTGAAAGCAAGGCAGAATTGCAGGAAACAGATTTCAGGAGGTAGATTCGAATCGCCTTGAAAGCACATGAAAAGCGGCAAAACGTGGACAATGATGCCCTTGGCCAAAAAGGGCGTATGCGTTTTTTCCTGAATATATTCAGGAAAAAACGCATACGCCCTTTTTGGCCAACCAAGCAACCTGGAAAGGCCAATCAGCGCTCCAAAGAAGTCTCGCTTCCCAGCGGGCAAAAGGGCCATGCGGAAAAAAGTGTCCAAACCAGAAATGCAGGACCGGCCATGGAGAAATGGGAGCCTTGCTACGCTGATGGGTGGGATGTAAATTGCCAACAGCCACTCTGGAGAAGTGTACGGTGTGTTCTGAAACATCTAAAAAACACAGCTTGGAGAGCATAGGGCACTTCCACTCATGGGCGTATAAATTGGGAAAACTAAAAATCAGCAAGACACAGGCACCCCAAAGTTTAGGGCTGCTCTGTTGACAAGAACCCCCACTTCATTACACCTTAAATATCCTAGGAAAGAGAAAAATGGATAAAGAAGTGGTGGTCCTCATGTACAATGGAATATCACTCAGCCATGAAATCCACGTCATAAGGCTAGTAGCAGCACGATGAGTGGATTTAGGTACGACGATTCTAAGTGAAATAAGTCACACAGAAAAAGACACTTATCATAAGATATCACTTAGAGAGGGAATGTAAAAACCGC
Organism: Balaenoptera acutorostrata; assembly: GCF_949987535.1. NCBI lineage: Eukaryota > Metazoa > Chordata > Mammalia > Artiodactyla > Balaenopteridae > Balaenoptera > Balaenoptera acutorostrata. The sequence goes on along the minus strand of NW_026646826.1, from coordinate 19,883 downwards.
TACACTTGAACTGAATTACAAAACAGAACAGAGTCACACGTTCAGAAAACACACTATGGCTGCTGAACGGGAAAGGTGAGGTGGGGTGATGCATAAAACAAGGGTTTCAAATTAGCTCAGATACCGTTCCATAAACCCAATATGTAAGAGACAAGACCTATTCCTTTTTCAGTGAACTGGACTCAACACCCCCTATTCACCGCACAAGAATATATCTGACTAGTAAGAATCTTCAAACCTATGTATTGATATCTCTCTGTAAGTGAGTCAAGGGGGTGTAAAGCGGCATAAACACAGCCGTGAAAAGCAGCTAAACCCTATTATAAAAATAAATTACTCTTCAAAACCCGTGAAACAAAGACAGTGAAAGAGAGAGAAATTCTTACAAAATTCGTTCAGGGGCTGTGATGCAACCTGGATTGACCATATCTAGACCCACAGCTGATTGAGACATAAGGGTGGACACTCTTGGGGCTGAGAGGTTCGGTGAGGTTGGGTGAGCCAACGCAGACCCTTTCAAGTAATACTGCATGGTACCCATCCCATGGGTCCCAAATCTCCAGGTTCAAGGGCATCTTCCTACGTCGAAAACAGGCATGAGAAACCCAGAAGATGGTACACGGTGTGATCGGGAAAGGTTTCTAAAACGCACCTCATTTCTCATCTCCTTTGCTCGGGTTCGCCATTCCAGCCGATTTACTAGCCATCTCCCTCCTTGGAGAATCAGCACCTTTAACCTCCTGTTCCGTACAGGTTGCAATTTGTCCTGAGGATGAACGGGAAGAGGGGGAACCAATGAGAGACTAGCTCTAGGTGTTGGGACAGGCACAGGTCACTCTATTTTCCCATCAGGAAGAAGAATTAAGCACAAGCTCAGCCTGCCCCCCAGAACCAGAAGAGGGCCTGAAGCAATCCTGCGCTTTGGCGGCCAGCTCCCAAAAAAGCGAGTTGAAAAATGGAGCTCAGGGGCACTGCAATTCACAAACCTGCAGAGTTTTAAATGATACCTCTCGTCCACAAATATATTAAGGGAAGGCAACGAAGAGGCTTTGAAAGCAAGGCAGAATTGCAGGAAACAGATTTCAGGAGGTAGATTCGAATCGCCTTGAAAGCACATGAAAAGCGGCAAAACGTGGACAATGATGCCCTTGGCCAAAAAGGGCGTATGCGTTTTTTCCTGAATATATTCAGGAAAAAACGCATACGCCCTTTTTGGCCAACCAAGCAACCTGGAAAGGCCAATCAGCGCTCCAAAGAAGTCTCGCTTCCCAGCGGGCAAAAGGGCCATGCGGAAAAAAGTGTCCAAACCAGAAATGCAGGACCGGCCATGGAGAAATGGGAGCCTTGCTACGCTGATGGGTGGGATGTAACTTGCCAACAGCCACTCTGGAGAAGTGTATGGTGTGTTCTGAAACATCTAAAAAACACAGCTTGGAGAGCATAGGGCACTTCCACTCATGGGCGTATAAATTGGGAAAACTAAAAATCAGCAAGACACAGGCACCCCAAAGTTTAGGGCTGCTCTGTTGACAAGAACCCCCACTTCATTACACCTTAAATATCCTAGGAAAGAGAAAAATGGATAAAGAAGTGGTGGTCCTCATGTACAATGGAATATCACTCAGCCATGAAATCCACGTCATAAGGCTAGTAGCAGCACGATGAGTGGATTTAGGTACGACGATTCTAAGTGAAATAAGTCACACAGAAAAAGACACTTATCATAAGATATCACTTAGAGAGGGAATGTAAAAACCGCTACACTTGAACTGAATTACAAAACAGAACAGAGTCACACGTTCAGAAAACACTCTATGGCTGCTGAACGGGAAAGGTGAGGTGGGGTGATGCATAAAACAAGGGTTTCAAATTAGCTCCGATACCGTTCCATAAACCCAATATGTAAGAGACAAGACCTATTCCTTTTTCAGTGAACTGGACTCAACACCCCCTATTCACCGCACAAGAATATATCTGACTAGTAAGAATCTTCAAACCTATGTATTGATATCTCTCTGTAAGTGAGTCAAGGGGGTGTAAAGCGGCATAAACACAGCCGTGAAAAGCAGCTAAACCCCATTATAAAAATAAATTACTTTTCAAAACCCGTGAAACAAAGGCAGTGAAAGAGAGAGAAATTCTTACAAAATTCGTTCAGGGGCTGTGATGCAACCTGGATTGACCATATCTAGACCCACAGCTGATTGAGACATAAGGGTGGACACTCTTGGGGCTGAGAGGTTCGGTGAGGTTGGGTGAGCCAACGCAGACCCTTTCAAGTAATACTGCATGGTACCCATCCCATGAGTCCCAAATCTCCAGGTTCAAGGGCATCTTCCTACGTCGAAAACAGGCATGAGAAACCCAGAAGATGGTACACGGTGTGATCGGGAAAGGTTTCTAAAACGCACCTCATTTCTCATCTCCTTTGCTCGGGTTCGCCATTCCAGCCGATTTACTAGCCATCTCCCTCCTTGGAGAATCAGCACCTTTAACCTCCTGTTCCGTACAGGTTGCAATTTGTCCTGAGGATGAAGGGGAAGAGGGGGAACCAATGAGAGACTAGCTCTAGGTGTTGGGACAGGCACAGGTCACTCTATTTTCCCATCAGGAAGAAGAATTAAGCACAAGCTCAGCCTGCCCCCCAGAACCAGAAGAGGGCCTGAAGCAATCCTGCGCTTTTGCGGCCAGCTCCCAAAAAAGCGAGTTGAAAAATGGAGCTCAGGGGCACTGCAATTCACAAACCTGCAGAGTTTTAAATGATACCTCTCGTCCACAAATATATTAAGGGAAGGCAACGAAGAGGCTTTGAAAGCAAGGCAGAATTGCAGGAAACAGATTTCAGGAGGTAGATTCGAATCGCCTTGAAAGCACATGAAAAGCGGCAAAACGTGGACAATGATGCCCTTGGCCAAAAAGGGCGTATGCGTTTTTTCCTGAATATATTCAGGAAAAAACGCATACGCCCTTTTTGGCCAACCAAGCAACCTGGAAAGGCCAATCAGCGCTCCAAAGAAGTCTCGCTTCCCAGCGGGCAAAAGGGCCATGCGGAAAAAAGTGTCCAAACCAGAAATGCAGGACCGGCCATGGAGAAATGGGAGCCTTGCTACGCTGATGGGTGGGATGTAAATTGCCAACAGCCACTCTGGAGAAGTGTACGGTGTGTTCTGAAACATCTAAAAAACACAGCTTGGAGAGCATAGGGCACTTCCACTCATGGGCGTATAAATTGGGAAAACTAAAAATCAGCAAGACACAGGCACCCCAAAGTTTAGGGCTGCTCTGTTGACAAGAACCCCCACTTCATTACACCTTAAATATCCTAGGAAAGAGAAAAATGGATAAAGAAGTGGTGGTCCTCATGTACAATGGAATATCACTCAGCCATGAAATCCACGTCATAAGGCTAGTAGCAGCACGATGAGTGGATTTAGGTACGACGATTCTAAGTGAAATAAGTCACACAGAAAAAGACACTTATCATAAGATATCACTTAGAGAGGGAATGGAAAAACCGCTACACTTGAACTGAATTACAAAACAGAACAGAATCACACGTTCAGAAAACACTCTATGGCTGCTGAACGGGAAAGGTGAGGTGGGGTGATGCATAAAACAAGGGTTTCAAATTAGCTCCGATACCGTTCCATAAACCCAATATGTAAGAGACAAGACCTATTCCTTTTTCAGTGAACTGGACTCAACACCCCCTATTCACCGCACAAGAATATATCTGACTAGTAAGAATCTTCAAACCTATGTATTGATATCTCTCTGTAAGTGAGTCAAGGGGGTGTAAAGCGGCATAAACACAGCCGTGAAAAGCAGCTAAACCCCATTATAAAAATAAATTACTTTTCAAAACCCGTGAAACAAAGGCAGTGAAAGAGAGAGAAATTCTTACAAAATTCGTTCAGGGGCTGTGATGCAACCTGGATTGACCATATCTAGACCCACAGCTGATTGAGACATAAGGGTGGACACTCTTGGGGCTGAGAGGTTCGGTGAGGTTGGGTGAGCCAACGCAGACCCTTTCAAGTAATACTGCATGGTACCCATCCCATGGGTCCCAAATCTCCAGGTTCAAGGGCATCTTCCTACGTCGAAAACAGGCATGAGAAACCCAGAAGATGGTACACGGTGTGATCGGGAAAGGTTTCTAAAACGCACCTCATTTCTCATCTCCTTTGCTCGGGTTCGCCATTCCAGCCGATTTACTAGCCATCTCCCTCCTTGGAGAATCAGCACCTTTAACCTCCTGTTCCGTACAGGTTGCAATTTGTCCTGAGGATGAAGGGGAAGAGGGGGAACCAATGAGAGACTAGCTCTAGGTGTTGGGACAGGCACAGGTCACTCTATTTTCCCATCAGGAAGAAGAATTAAGCACAAGCTCAGCCTGCCCCCCAGAACCAGAAGAGGGCCTGAAGCAATCCTGCGCTTTTGCGGCCAGCTCCCAAAAAAGCGAGTTGAAAAATGGAGCTCAGGGGCACTGCAATTCACAAACCTGCAGAGTTTTAAATGATACCTCTCGTCCACAAATATATTAAGGGAAGGCAACGAAGAGGCTTTGAAAGCAAGGCAGAATTGCAGGAAACAGATTTCAGGAGGTAGATTCGAATCGCCTTGAAAGCACATGAAAAGCGGCAAAACGTGGACAATGATGCCCTTGGCCAAAAAGGGCGTATGCGTTTTTTCCTGAATATATTCAGGAAAAAACGCATACGCCCTTTTTGGCCAACCAAGCAACCTGGAAAGGCCAATCAGCGCTCCAAAGAAGTCTCGCTTCCCAGCGGGCAAAAGGGCCATGCGGAAAAAAGTGTCCAAACCAGAAATGCAGGACCGGCCATGGAGAAATGGGAGCCTTGCTACGCTGATGGGTGGGATGTAACTTGCCAACAGCCACTCTGGAGAAGTGTACGGTGTGTTCTGAAACATCTAAAAAACACAGCTTGGAGAGCATAGGGCACTTCCACTCATGGGCGTATAAATTGGGAAAACTAAAAATCAGCAAGACACAGGCACCCCAAAGTTTAGGGCTGCTCTGTTGACAAGAACCCCCACTTCATTACACCTTAAATATCCTAGGAAAGAGAAAAATGGATAAAGAAGTTGTGGTCCTCATGTACAATGGAATATCACTCAGCCATGAAATCCACGTCATAAGGCTAGTAGCAGCACGATGAGTGGATTTAGGTACGACGATTCTAAGTGAAATAAGTCACACAGAAAAAGACACTTATCATAAGATATCACTTAGAGAGGGAATGTAAAAACCGCTACACTTGAACTGAATTACAAAACAGAACAGAGTCACACGTTTAGAAAACACACTATGGCTGCTGAACGGGAAAGGTGAGGTGGGGTGATGCATAAAACAAGGGTTTCAAATTAGCTCAGATACCGTTCCATAAACCCAATATGTAAGAGACAAGACCTATTCCTTTTTCAGTGAACTGGACTCAACACCCCCTATTCACCGCACAAGAATATATCTGACTAGTAAGAATCTTCAAACCTATGTATTGATATCTCTCTGTAAGTGAGTCAAGGGGGTGTAAAGCGGCATAAACACAGCCGTGAAAAGCAGCTAAACCCCATTATAAAAATAAATTACTTTTCAAAACCCGTGAAACAAAGGCAGTGAAAGAGAGAGAAATTCTTACAAAATTCGTTCAGGGGCTGTGATGCAACCTGGATTGACCATATCTAGACCCACAGCTGATTGAGACATAAGGGTGGACACTCTTGGGGCTGAGAGGTTCGGTGAGGTTGGGTGAGCCAACGCAGACCCTTTCAAGTAATACTGCATGGTACCCATCCCATGGGTCCCAAATCTCCAGGTTCAAGGGCATCTTCCTACGTCGAAAACAGGCATGAGAAACCCAGAAGATGGTACACCGTGTGATCGGGAAAGGTTTCTAAAACGCACCTCATTTCTCATCTCCTTTGCTCGGGTTCGCCATTCCAGCCGATTTACTAGCCATCTCCCTCCTTGGAGAATCAGCACCTTTAACCTCCTGTTCCGTACAGGTTGCAATTTGTCCTGAGGATGAAGGGGAAGAGGGGGAACCAATGAGAGACTAGCTCTAGGTGTTGGGACAGGCACAGGTCACTCTATTTTCCCATCAGGAAGAAGAATTAAGCACAAGCTCAGCCTGCCCCCCAGAACCAGAAGAGGGCCTGAAGCAATCCTGCGCTTTTGCGGCCAGCTCCCAAAAAAGCGAGTTGAAAAATGGAGCTCAGGGGCACTGCAATTCACAAACCTGCAGAGTTTTAAATGATACCTCTCGTCCACAAATATATTAAGGGAAGGCAACGAAGAGGCTTTGAAAGCAAGGCAGAATTGCAGGAAACAGATTTCAGGAGGTAGATTCGAATCGCCTTGAAAGCACTTGAAAAGCGGCAAAACGTGGACAATGATGCCCTTGGCCAAAAAGGGCGTATGCGTTTTTTCCTGAATATATTCAGGAAAAAACGCATACGCCCTTTTTGGCCAACCAAGCAACCTGGAAAGGCCAATCAGCGCTCCAAAGAAGTCTCGTTTCCCAGCGGGCAAAAGGGCCATGCGGAAAAAAGTGTCCAAACCAGAAATGCAGGACCGGCCATGGAGAAATGGGAGCCTTGCTACGCTGATGGGTGGGATGTAACTTGCCAACAGCCACTCTGGAGAAGTGTACGGTGTGTTCTGAAACATCTAAAAAACACAGCTTGGAGAGCATAGGGCACTTCCACTCATGGGCGTATAAATTGGGAAAACTAAAAATCAGCAAGACACAGGCACCCCAAAGTTTAGGGCTGCTCTGTTGACAAGAACCCCCACTTCATTACACCTTAAATATCCTAGGAAAGAGAAAAATGGATAAAGAAGTTGTGGTCCTCATGTACAATGGAATATCACTCAGCCATGAAATCCACGTCATAAGGCTAGTAGCAGCACGATGAGTGGATTTAGGTACGACGATTCTAAGTGAAATAAGTCACACAGAAAAAGACACTTATCATAAGATATCACTTAGAGAGGGAATGTAAAAACCGCTACACTTGAACTGAATTACAAAACAGAACAGAGTCACACGTTTAGAAAACACACTATGGCTGCTGAACGGGAAAGGTGAGGTGGGGTGATGCATAAAACAAGGGTTTCAAATTAGCTCCGATACCGTTCCATAAACCCAATATGTAAGAGACAAGACCTATTCCTTTTTCAGTGAACTGGACTCAACACCCCCTATTCACCGCACAAGAATATATCTGACTAGTAAGAATCTTCAAACCTATGTATTGATATCTCTCTGTAAGTGAGTCAAGGGGGTGTAAAGCGGCATAAACACAGCCGTGAAAAGCAGCTAAACCCCATTATAAAAATAAATTACTCTTCAAAACCCGTGAAACAAAGACAGTGAAAGAGAGAGAAATTCTTACAAAATTCGTTCAGGGGCTGTGATGCAACCTGGATTGACCATATCTAGACCCACAGCTGATTGAGACATAAGGGTGGACACTCTTGGGGCTGAGAGGTTCGGTGAGGTTGGGTGAGCCAACGCAGACCCTTTCAAGTAATACTGCATGGTACCCATCCCATGGGTCCCAAATCTCCAGGTTCAAGGGCATCTTCCTACGTCGAAAACAGGCATGAGAAACCCAGAAGATGGTACACCGTGTGATCGGGAAAGGTTTCTAAAACGCACCTCATTTCTCATCTCCTTTGCTCAGGTTCGCCATTCCAGCCGATTTACTAGCCATCTCCCTCCTTGGAGAATCAGCACCTTTAACCTCCTGTTCCGTACAGGTTGCAATTTGTCCTGAGGATGAACGGGAAGAGGGGGAACCAATGAGAGACTAGCTCTAGGTGTTGGGACAGGCACAGGTCACTCTATTTTCCCATCAGGAAGAAGAATTAAGCACAAGCTCAGCCTGCCCCCCAGAACCAGAAGAGGGCCTGAAGCAATCCTGCGCTTTTGCGGCCAGCTCCCAAAAAAGCGAGTTGAAAAATGGAGCTCAGGGGCACTGCAATTCACAAACCTGCAGAGTTTTAAATGATACCTCTCGTCCACAAATATATTAAGGGAAGGCAACGAAGAGGCTTTGAAAGCAAGGCAGAATTGCAGGAAACAGATTTCAGGAGGTAGATTCGAATCGCCTTGAAAGCACATGAAAAGCGGCAAAACGTGGACAATGATGCCCTTGGCCAAAAAGGGCGTATGCGTTTTTTCCTGAATATATTCAGGAAAAAACGCATACGCCCTTTTTGGCCAACCAAGCAACCTGGAAAGGCCAATCAGCGCTCCAAAGAAGTCTCGCTTCCCAGCGGGCAAAAGGGCCATGCGGAAAAAAGTGTCCAAACCAGAAATGCAGGACCGGCCATGGAGAAATGGGAGCCTTGCTACGCTGATGGGTGGGATGTAACTTGCCAACAGCCACTCTGGAGAAGTGTACGGTGTGTTCTGAAACATCTAAAAAACACAGCTTGGAGAGCATAGGGCACTTCCACTCATGGGCGTATAAATTGGGAAAACTAAAAATCAGCAAGACACAGGCACCCCAAAGTTTAGGGCTGCTCTGTTGACAAGAACCCCCACTTCATTACACCTTAAATATCCTAGGAAAGAGAAAAATGGATAAAGAAGTGGTGGTCCTCATGTACAATGGAATATCACTCAGCCATGAAATCCACGTCATAAGGCTAGTAGCAGCACGATGAGTGGATTTAGGTACGACGATTCTAAGTGAAATAAGTCACACAGAAAAAGACACTTATCATAAGATATCACTTAGAGAGGGAATGTAAAAACCGCTACACTTGAACTGAATTACAAAACAGAACAGAGTCACACGTTTAGAAAACACACTATGGCTGCTGAACGGGAAAGGTGAGGTGGGGTGATGCATAAAACAAGGGTTTCAAATTAGCTCCGATACCGTTCCATAAACCCAATATGTAAGAGACAAGACCTATTCCTTTTTCAGTGAACTGGACTCAACACCCCCTATTCACCGCACAAGAATATATCTGACTAGTAAGAATCTTCAAACCTATGTATTGATATCTCTCTGTAAGTGAGTCAAGGGGGTGTAAAGCGGCATAAACACAGCCGTGAAAAGCAGCTAAACCCCATTATAAAAATAAATTACTCTTCAAAACCCGTGAAACAAAGACAGTGAAAGAGAGAGAAATTCTTACAAAATTCGTTCAGGGGCTGTGATGCAACCTGGATTGACCATATCTAGACCCACAGCTGATTGAGACATAAGGGTGGACACTCTTGGGGCTGAGAGGTTCGGTGAGGTTGGGTGAGCCAACGCAGACCCTTTCAAGTAATACTGCATGGTACCCATCCCATGGGTCCCAAATCTCCAGGTTCAAGGGCATCTTCCTACGTCGAAAACAGGCATGAGAAACCCAGAAGATGGTACACGGTGTGATCGGGAAAGGTTTCTAAAACGCACCTCATTTCTCATCTCCTTTGCTCGGGTTCGCCATTCCAGCCGATTTACTAGCCATCTCCCTCCTTGGAGAATCAGCACCTTTAACCTCCTGTTCCGTACAGGTTGCAATTTGTCCTGAGGATGAAGGGGAAGAGGGGGAACCAATGAGAGACTAGCTCTAGGTGTTGGGACAGGCACAGGTCACTCTATTTTCCCATCAGGAAGAAGAATTAAGCACAAGCTCAGCCTGCCCCCCAGAACCAGAAGAGGGCCTGAAGCAATCCTGCGCTTTTGCGGCCAGCTCCCAAAAAAGCGAGTTGAAAAATGGAGCTCAGGGGCACTGCAATTCACAAACCTGCAGAGTTTTAAATGATACCTCTCGTCCACAAATATATTAAGGGAAGGCAACGAAGAGGCTTTGAAAGCAAGGCAGAATTGCAGGAAACAGATTTCAGGAGGTAGATTCGAATCGCCTTGAAAGCACATGAAAAGCGGCAAAACGTGGACAATGATGCCCTTGGCCAAAAAGGGCGTATGCGTTTTTTCCTGAATATATTCAGGAAAAAACGCATACGCCCTTTTTGGCCAACCAAGCAACCTGGAAAGGCCAATCAGCGCTCCAAAGAAGTCTCGCTTCCCAGCGGGCAAAAGGGCCATGCGGAAAAAAGTGTCCAAACCAGAAATGCAGGACCGGCCATGGAGAAATGGGAGCCTTGCTACGCTGATGGGTGGGATGTAACTTGCCAACAGCCACTCTGGAGAAGTGTACGGTGTGTTCTGAAACATCTAAAAAACACAGCTTGGAGAGCATAGGGCACTTCCACTCATGGGCGTATAAATTGGGAAAACTAAAAATCAGCAAGACACAGGCACCCCAAAGTTTAGGGCTGCTCTGTTGACAAGAACCCCCACTTCATTACACCTTAAATATCCTAGGAAAGAGAAAAATGGATAAAGAAGTTGTGGTCCTCATGTACAATGGAATATCACTCAGCCATGAAATCCACGTCATAAGGCTAGTAGCAGCACGATGAGTGGATTTAGGTACGACGATTCTAAGTGAAATAAGTCACACAGAAAAAGACACTTATCATAAGATATCACTTAGAGAGGGAATGTAAAAACCGCTACACTTGAACTGAATTACAAAACAGAACAGAGTCACACGTTTAGAAAACACACTATGGCTGCTGAACGGGAAAGGTGAGGTGGGGTGATGCATAAAACAAGGGTTTCAAATTAGCTCAGATACCGTTCCATAAACCCAATATGTAAGAGACAAGACCTATTCCTTTTTCAGTGAACTGGACTCAACACCCCCTATTCACCGCACAAGAATATATCTGACTAGTAAGAATCTTCAAACCTATGTATTGATATCTCTCTGTAAGTGAGTCAAGGGGGTGTAAAGCGGCATAAACACAGCCGTGAAAAGCAGCTAAACCCCATTATAAAAATAAATTACTTTTCAAAACCCGTGAAACAAAGGCAGTGAAAGAGAGAGAAATTCTTACAAAATTCGTTCAGGGGCTGTGATGCAACCTGGATTGACCATATCTAGACCCACAGCTGATTGAGACATAAGGGTGGACACTCTTGGGGCTGAGAGGTTCGGTGAGGTTGGGTGAGCCAACGCAGACCCTTTCAAGTAATACTGCATGGTACCCATCCCATGGGTCCCAAATCTCCAGGTTCAAGGGCATCTTCCTACGTCGAAAACAGGCATGAGAAACCCAGAAGATGGTACACCGTGTGATCGGGAAAGGTTTCTAAAACGCACCTCATTTCTCATCTCCTTTGCTCGGGTTCGCCATTCCAGCCGATTTACTAGCCATCTCCCTCCTTGGAGAATCAGCACCTTTAACCTCCTGTTCCGTACAGGTTGCAATTTGTCCTGAGGATGAAGGGGAAGAGGGGGAACCAATGAGAGACTAGCTCTAGGTGTTGGGACAGGCACAGGTCACTCTATTTTCCCATCAGGAAGAAGAATTAAGCACAAGCTCAGCCTGCCCCCCAGAACCAGAAGAGGGCCTGAAGCAATCCTGCGCTTTTGCGGCCAGCTCCCAAAAAAGCGAGTTGAAAAATGGAGCTCAGGGGCACTGCAATTCACAAACCTGCAGAGTTTTAAATGATACCTCTCGTCCACAAATATATTAAGGGAAGGCAACGAAGAGGCTTTGAAAGCAAGGCAGAATTGCAGGAAACAGATTTCAGGAGGTAGATTCGAATCGCCTTGAAAGCACTTGAAAAGCGGCAAAACGTGGACAATGATGCCCTTGGCCAAAAAGGGCGTATGCGTTTTTTCCTGAATATATTCAGGAAAAAACGCATACGCCCTTTTTGGCCAACCAAGCAACCTGGAAAGGCCAATCAGCGCTCCAAAGAAGTCTCGTTTCCCAGCGGGCAAAAGGGCCATGCGGAAAAAAGTGTCCAAACCAGAAATGCAGGACCGGCCATGGAGAAATGGGAGCCTTGCTACGCTGATGGGTGGGATGTAACTTGCCAACAGCCACTCTGGAGAAGTGTACGGTGTGTTCTGAAACATCTAAAAAACACAGCTTGGAGAGCATAGGGCACTTCCACTCATGGGCGTATAAATTGGGAAAACTAAAAATCAGCAAGACACAGGCACCCCAAAGTTTAGGGCTGCTCTGTTGACAAGAACCCCCACTTCATTACACCTTAAATATCCTAGGAAAGAGAAAAATGGATAAAGAAGTTGTGGTCCTCATGTACAATGGAATATCACTCAGCCATGAAATCCACGTCATAAGGCTAGTAGCAGCACGATGAGTGGATTTAGGTACGACGATTCTAAGTGAAATAAGTCACACAGAAAAAGACACTTATCATAAGATATCACTTAGAGAGGGAATGTAAAAACCGCTACACTTGAACTGAATTACAAAACAGAACAGAGTCACACGTTTAGAAAACACACTATGGCTGCTGAACGGGAAAGGTGAGGTGGGGTGATGCATAAAACAAGGGTTTCAAATTAGCTCCGATACCGTTCCATAAACCCAATATGTAAGAGACAAGACCTATTCCTTTTTCAGTGAACTGGACTCAACACCCCCTATTCACCGCACAAGAATATATCTGACTAGTAAGAATCTTCAAACCTATGTATTGATATCTCTCTGTAAGTGAGTCAAGGGGGTGTAAAGCGGCATAAACACAGCCGTGAAAAGCAGCTAAACCCCATTATAAAAATAAATTACTCTTCAAAACCCGTGAAACAAAGACAGTGAAAGAGAGAGAAATTCTTACAAAATTCGTTCAGGGGCTGTGATGCAACCTGGATTGACCATATCTAGACCCACAGCTGATTGAGACATAAGGGTGGACACTCTTGGGGCTGAGAGGTTCGGTGAGGTTGGGTGAGCCAACGCAGACCCTTTCAAGTAATACTGCATGGTACCCATCCCATGGGTCCCAAATCTCCAGGTTCAAGGGCATCTTCCTACGTCGAAAACAGGCATGAGAAACCCAGAAGATGGTACACCGTGTGATCGGGAAAGGTTTCTAAAACGCACCTCATTTCTCATCTCCTTTGCTCAGGTTCGCCATTCCAGCCGATTTACTAGCCATCTCCCTCCTTGGAGAATCAGCACCTTTAACCTCCTGTTCCGTACAGGTTGCAATTTGTCCTGAGGATGAACGGGAAGAGGGGGAACCAATGAGAGACTAGCTCTAGGTGTTGGGACAGGCACAGGTCACTCTATTTTCCCATCAGGAAGAAGAATTAAGCACAAGCTCAGCCTGCCCCCCAGAACCAGAAGAGGGCCTGAAGCAATCCTGCGCTTTTGCGGCCAGCTCCCAAAAAAGCGAGTTGAAAAATGGAGCTCAGGGGCACTGCAATTCACAAACCTGCAGAGTTTTAAATGATACCTCTCGTCCACAAATATATTAAGGGAAGGCAACGAAGAGGCTTTGAAAGCAAGGCAGAATTGCAGGAAACAGATTTCAGGAGGTAGATTCGAATCGCCTTGAAAGCACATGAAAAGCGGCAAAACGTGGACAATGATGCCCTTGGCCAAAAAGGGCGTATGCGTTTTTTCCTGAATATATTCAGGAAAAAACGCATACGCCCTTTTTGGCCAACCAAGCAACCTGGAAAGGCCAATCAGCGCTCCAAAGAAGTCTCGCTTCCCAGCGGGCAAAAGGGCCATGCGGAAAAAAGTGTCCAAACCAGAAATGCAGGACCGGCCATGGAGAAATGGGAGCCTTGCTACGCTGATGGGTGGGATGTAACTTGCCAACAGCCACTCTGGAGAAGTGTACGGTGTGTTCTGAAACATCTAAAAAACACAGCTTGGAGAGCATAGGGCACTTCCACTCATGGGCGTATAAATTGGGAAAACTAAAAATCAGCAAGACACAGGCACCCCAAAGTTTAGGGCTGCTCTGTTGACAAGAACCCCCACTTCATTACACCTTAAATATCCTAGGAAAGAGAAAAATGGATAAAGAAGTGGTGGTCCTCATGTACAATGGAATATCACTCAGCCATGAAATCCACGTCATAAGGCTAGTAGCAGCACGATGAGTGGATTTAGGTACGACGATTCTAAGTGAAATAAGTCACACAGAAAAAGACACTTATCATAAGATATCACTTAGAGAGGGAATGTAAAAACCGCTACACTTGAACTGAATTACAAAACAGAACAGAGTCACACGTTTAGAAAACACACTATGGCTGCTGAACGGGAAAGGTGAGGTGGGGTGATGCATAAAACAAGGGTTTCAAATTAGCTCCGATACCGTTCCATAAACCCAATATGTAAGAGACAAGACCTATTCCTTTTTCAGTGAACTGGACTCAACACCCTCTATTCACCGCACAAGGATATATCTGACTAGTAAGAATCTTCAAACCTATGTATTGATATCTCTCTGTAAGTGAGTCAAGGGGGTGTAAAGCGGCATAAACACAGCCGTGAAAAGTAGCTAAACCCCATTATAAAAATAAATTACTTTTCAAAACCCGTGAAACAAAGGCAGTGAAAGAGAGAGAAATTCTTACAAAATTCGTTCAGGGGCTGTGATGCAACCTGGATTGACCATATCTAGACCCACAGCTGATTGCGACATAATGGTGGACACTCTTGGGGCTGAGAGGTTCGGTGAGGTCGGGTGAGCCAACGCAGACCCTTTCAAGTAATACTGCATGGTACCCATCCCATGGGTCCCAAATCTCCAGGTTCAAGGGCATCTTCCTACGTCGAAAACAGGCATGAGAAACCCAGAAGATGGTACACCGTGTGATCGGGAAAGGTTTCTAAAACGCACCTCATTTCTCATCTCCTTTGCTCGGGTTCGCCATTCCAGCCGATTTACTAGCCATCTCCCTCCTTGGAGAATCAGCACCTTTAACCTCCTGTTCTGTACAGGTTGCAATTTGTCCTGAGGATGAAGGGGAAGAGGGGGAACCAATGAGAGACTAGCTCTAGGTGTTGGGACAGGCACAGGTCACTCTATTTTCCCATCAGGAAGAAGAATTAAGCACAAGCTCAGCCTGCCCCCCAGAACCAGAAGAGGGCCTGAAGCAATCCTGCGCTTTTGCGGCCAGCTCCCAAAAAAGCGAGTTGAAAAATGGAGCTCAGGGTCACTGCAATTCACAGACCTGCAGAGTTTTAAATGATACCTCTCGTCCACAAATATATTAAGGGAAGGCAACGAAGAGGCTTTGAAAGCAAGGCAGAATTGCAGGAAACAGATTTCAGGAGGTAGATTCGAATCGCCTTGAAAGCACATGAAAAGCGGCAAAACGTGGACAATGATGCCCTTGGCCAAAAAGGGCGTATGCGTTTTTTCCTGAATATATTCAGGAAAAAACGCATACGCCCTTTTTGGCCAACCAAGCAACCTGGAAAGGCCAATCAGCGCTCCAAAGAAGTCTCGCTTCCCAGCGGGCAAAAGGGCCATGCGGAAAAAAGTGTCCAAACCAGAAATGCAGGACCGGCCATGGAGAAATGGGAGCCTTGCTACGCTGATGGGTGGGATGTAACTTGCCAACAGCCACTCTGGAGAAGTGTACGGTGTGTTCTGAAACATCTAAAAAACACAGCTTGGAGAGCATAGGGCACTTCCACTCATGGGCGTATAAATTGGGAAAACTAAAAATCAGCAAGACACAGGCACCCCAAAGTTTAGGGCTGCTCTGTTGACAAGAACCCCCACTTCATTACACCTTAAATATCCTAGGAAAGAGAAAAATGGATAAAGAAATTGTGGTCCTCATGTACAATGGAATATCACTCAGCCATGAAATCTACGTCATAAGGCTAGTAGCAGCACGATGAGTGGATTTAGGTACGACGATTCTAAGTGAAATAAGTCACACACAAAAAGACACTTATCATAAGATATCACTTAGAGAGGGAATGTAAAAACCGCTACACTTGAACTGAATTACAAAACAGAACAGAGTCACACGTTTAGAAAACACACTATGGCTGCTGAACGGGAAAGGTGAGGTGGGGTGATGCATAAAACAAGGGTTTCAAATTAGCTCCGATACCGTTCCATAAACCCAATGTGTAAGAGACAAGACCTATTCCTTTTTCAGTGAACTGGACTCAACACCCCCTATTCACCGCACAAGAATATATCTGACTAGTAAGAATCTTCAAACCTATGTATTGATATCTCTCTGTAAGTGAGTCAAGGGGGTGTAAAGCGGCATAAACACAGCCGTGAAAAGCAGCTAAACCCCATTATAAAAATAAATTACTTTTCAAAACCCGTGAAACAAAGGCAGTGAAAGAGAGAGAAATTCTTACAAAATTCGTTCAGGGGCTGTGATGCAACCTGGATTGACCATATCTAGACCCACAGCTGATTGAGACATAAGGGTGGACACTCTTGGGGCTGAGAGGTTCGGTGAGGTTGGGTGAGCCAACGCAGACCCTTTCAAGTAATACTGCATGGTACCCATCCCATGGGTCCCAAATCTCCAGGTTCAAGGGCATCTTCCTACGTCGAAAACAGGCATGAGAAACCTAGAAGATGGTACACGGTGTGATCGGGAAAGGTTTCTAAAACGCACCTCATTTCTCATCTCCTTTGCTCGGGTTCGCCATTCCAGCCGATTTACTAGCCATCTCCCTCCTTGGAGAATCAGCACCTTTAACCTCCTGTTCCGTACAGGTTGCAATTTGTCCTGAGGATGAACGGGAAGAGGGGGAACCAATGAGAGACTAGCTCTAGGTGTTGGGACAGGCACAGGTCACTCTATTTTCCCATCAGGAAGAAGAATTAAGCACAAGCTCAGCCTGCCCCCCAGAACCAGAAGAGGGCCTGAAGCAATCCTGCGCTTTTGCGGCCAGCTCCCAAAAAAGCGAGTTGAAAAATGGAGCTCAGGGGCACTGCAATTCACAAACCTGCAGAGTTTTAAATGATAACTCTCGTCCACAAATATATTAAGGGAAGGCAACGAAGAGGCTTTGAAAGCAAGGCAGAATTGCAGGAAACAGATTTCAGGAGGTAGATTCGAATCGCCTTGAAAGCACATGAAAAGCGGCAAAACGTGGACAATGATGCCCTTGGCCAAAAAGGGCGTATGCGTTTTTTCCTGAATATATTCAGGAAAAAACGCATACGCCCTTTTTGGCCAACCAAGCAACCTGGAAAGGCCAATCAGCGCTCCAAAGAAGTCTCGCTTCCCAGCGGGCAAAAGGGCCATGCGGAAAAAAGTGTCCAAACCAGAAATGCAGGACCGGCCATGGAGAAATGGGAGCCTTGCTACGCTGATGGGTGGGATGTAACTTGCCAACAGCCACTCTGGAGAAGTGTACGGTGTGTTCTGAAACATCTAAAAAACACAGCTTGGAGAGCATAGGGCACTTCCACTCATGGGCGTATAAATTGGGAAAACTAAAAATCAGCAAGACACAGGCACCCCAAAGTTTAGGGCTGCTCTGTTGACAACAACCCCCACTTCATTACACCTTAAATATCCTAGGAAAGCGAAAAATGGATAAAGAAGTGGTGGTCCTCATGTACAATGGAATATCACTCAGCCATGAAATCCACGTCATAAGGCTAGTAGCAGCACTATGAGTGGATTTAGGTACGACGATTCTAAGTGAAATAAGTCACACAGAAAAAGACACTTATCATAAGATATCACTTCTAGAGGGAATGTAAAAACCGCTACACTTGAACTGAATTGCAAAACAGAACAGAGTCCCACGTTTAGGAAACACACTATGGCTGCTGAACGGGAAAGGTGAGGTGGGGTGATGCATAAAACAAGGGTTTCAAATTAGCTCAGATACCGTTCCATAAACCCAATATGTAAGAGACAAGACCTATTCCTTTTTCAGTGAACTGGACTCAACACCCCCTATTCACCGCACAAGGATATATCTGACTAGTAAGAATCTTCAAACCTATGTATTGATATCTCTCTGTAAGTGAGTCAAGGGGGTGTAAAGCGGCATAAACACAGCCGTGAAAAGCAGCTAAACCCCATTATAAAAATAAATTACTTTTCAAAACCCGTGAAACAAAGACAGTGAAAGAGAGAGAAATTCTTACAAAATTCGTTCAGGGGCTGTGATGCAACCTGGATTGACCATATCTAGACCCACAGCTGATTGAGACATAAGGGTGGACACTCTTGGGGCTGAGAGGTTCGGTGAGGTTGGGTGAGCCAACGCAGACCCTTTCAAGTAATACTGCATGGTACCCATCCCATGGGTCCCAAATCTCCAGGTTCAAGGGCATCTTCCTACGTCGAAAACAGGCATGAGAAACCCAGAAGATGGTACACCGTGTGATCGGGAAAGGTTTCTAAAACGCACCTCATTTCTCATCTCCTTTGCTCGGGTTCGCCATTCCAGCCGATTTACTAGCCATCTCCCTCCTTGGAGAATCAGCACCTTTAACCTCCTGTTCCGTACAGGTTGCAATTTGTCCTGAGGATGAAGGGGAAGAGGGGGAACCAATGAGAGACTAGCTCTAGGGGTTGGGACAGGCACAGGTCACTCTATTTTCCCATCAGGAAGAAGAATTAAGCACAAGCTCAGCCTGCCCCCCAGAACCAGAAGAGGGCCTGAAGCAATCCTGCGCTTTTGCGGCCAGCTCCCAAAAAAGCGAGTTGAAAAATGGAGCTCAGGGGCACTGCAATTCACAAACCTGCAGAGTTTTAAATGATACCTCTCGTCCACAAATATATTAAGGGAAGGCAACGAAGAGGCTTTGAAAGCAAGGCAGAATTGCAGGAAACAGATTTCAGGAGGTAGATTCGAATCGCCTTGAAAGCACATGAAAAGCGGCAAAACGTGGACAATGATGCCCTTGGCCAAAAAGGGCGTATGCGTTTTTTCCTGAATATATTCAGGAAAAAACGCATACGCCCTTTTTGGCCAACCAAGCAACCTGGAAAGGCCAATCAGCGCTCCAAAGAAGTCTCGCTTCCCAGCGGGCAAAAGGGCCATGCGGAAAAAAGTGTCCAAACCAGAAATGCAGGACCGGCCATGGAGAAATGGGAGCCTTGCTACGCTGATGGGTGGGATGTAACTTGCCAACAGCCACTCTGGAGAAGTGTACGGTGTGTTCTGAAACATCTAAAAAACACAGCTTGGAGAGCATAGGGCACTTCCACTCATGGGCGTATAAATTGGGAAAACTAAAAATCAGCAAGACAGAGGCACCCCAAAGTTTAGGGCTGCTCTGTGGACAAGAACCCCCACTTCATTACACCTTAAATATCCTAGGAAAGAGAAAAATGGATAAAGAAGTGGTGGTCCTCATGTACAATGGAATATCACTCAGCCATGAAATCAACGTCATAAGGCTAGTAGCAGCACGATGAGTGGATTTAGGTACGACGATTCTAAGTGAAATAAGTCACACAGAAAAAGACACTTATCATAAGATATCACTTAGAGAGGGAATGTAAAAACCGCTACACTTGAACTGAATTGCAAAACAGAACAGAGTCCCACGTTTAGGAAACACACTATGGCTGCTGAACGGGAAAGGTGAGGTGGGGTGATGCATAAAACAAGGGTTTCAAATTAGCTCAGATACCGTTCCATAAACCCAATATGTAAGAGACAAGACCTATTCCTTTTTCAGTGAACTGGACTCAACACCCCCTATTCACCGCACAAGGATATATCTGACTAGTAAGAATCTTCAAACCTATGTATTGATATCTCTCTGTAAGTGAGTCAAGGGGGTGTAAAGCGGCATAAACACAGCCGTGAAAAGCAGCTAAACCCCATTATAAAAATAAATTACTTTTCAAAACCCGTGAAACAAAGACAGTGAAAGAGAGAGAAATTCTTACAAAATTCGTTCAGGGGGCTGTGATGCAACCTGGATTGACCATATCTAGACCCACAGCTGATTGAGACATAAGGGTGGACACTCTTGGGGCTGAGAGGTTCGGTGAGGTTGGGTGAGCCAACGCAGACCCTTTCAAGTAATACTGCATG